>NC_091990.1:87625266-87925266 GCF_044704955.1 Pristiophorus japonicus | reverse complement strand
CCAAGTAGAGTGCTTGCTTTGGGAATCTCGTGTCTGGTATGCGAACGATGTAGCCTGCCCAGCGGAGCTGATCAAGTGTGGTCAGTGCTTCAATGCTGAGGATGTTGGCCTGATCAAGGATGCTAATGTTGGTGCGTCTGTCCTCCCAGGGGATTTGTAGGATCTTGCGGAGGCATCGTTGGTGGTATTTCTCCAGCGACTTGAGGTGTCTACTGTACATGGTCCATGTCTCTGAGCCATACAGGAGGGCGGGTATTACTACCACCCTGTAGACCAAGAGCTTGGTGACAGTTTTGAGGGCCTGGTCTTCAAACATTCTTTTCCTCAGGCGACCGAAGACTGCACTGGCGCACTGGAGGCGGTGTTGGATCTCGTCGTCAATGTCTGCTCTTGTTGATAATAGGCTCCCGAAGTATGGGAAATGATCCACGTTGTCCAGGGCTGTGCCGTGGATGTTGAAGACTGAGGGGCAGTGCTGTGTGGCGAGGACAGGCTGGTGGAAAACCTTTGTCTTACGGATGTTTAGTGTAAGGCCCATGCTTTCGTATGCCTCAATAAATACATTGACTATATCCTGTAGTTCAGCCTCTGTATGTGCGCTTCTTCTAATGGACCGGGAAATGTGCTGGGCGGGCTTAACAAGCCCAATCAGGGTAAATTCATTTCAGAGGCTGGAATGGAGACAGCAGCAGGGTCACAACCTGCCACCTACATCGCCCGCCATGGACCCACCGAGGATCGTAAGATCCCAGCCCATAGTTTTAGGTCGATGACCTTTCATGAGACCTTTCCGACGAAGGGTCATCGACCTGAAACGTTAACTCTGTTTCTCTTTCCACAGATGTTGCTGAATATTTCCAGCATTTTCTGTTTTTACTTCAGATATCCAGCATCTGAGGTACTTTGTTTTTGTGTTAGGGATATACCCTCCTCTTGCTGTGAAGCATAACTAAAACCTAGATATGAATAAGTAGTTCCGCAATACTGGCGGTAGGCGGAAACAGACCAAAAAGTTAATTTGATATCATATTCACTCGACCCTGGGACTGGCCAATGGGCTAAAATGGTTTCCTCCGGTCCTGCACATGCCCATGTTCCCTTGAGGTGGGGAACTCAGCCACAGAAGATCTAGAAACATTGTGGATTCATCTGAACAAGAAAATGGGTGAATAAGAATCTGTCATAATCCATCAAATCAGACAGCGGGTTTAGATGGGATACTTTCCATTCAAATCAGTGGGTAATATGATTATGAGGGGATTTCAATTTGGGAGGAATTAATTGGGAAAATTATAGTGGGAATAAGAAATACATTTTTATGGACTGTTATATGACTCATGGAAGCTACAAGAAGGGATCAATTAGACTTGCGCTTGTGCAATGGCAAAGGAATGGTGAGTATGGTCAAAGTTAGGGAGCAGAAAGCTGGTGACAATCACAATGTTGGACAAGAGAGTAGAACTCAGATTTTTAACCTCAGAATGATGATAGACATACTAAAGACTAAAAGAGAGCAAGGCACCCAGCCCAGATTGGATTCAAAAGAGAACATTAAATGAGATATCAAATAGAATCAGTCACATCCTGATGAATAGCTTAAGGAAGTTGCTAAATATGGGAGCAGGGCCAAGAGACTGGAGTAAAGCAAATGTGGTGCCAAGTTATAAAAAGGGATGACAGAGAAGCCCTGTAACAACAGAGCTGGGGTACATCACAGACTGGAAGTCCACACAGCTGCTCCTATTTGATTAGCGCCACCCTCAAGAAAGGTGTGTCATGTATCTTTGCAAGAATGCAAGATGTGTGCAAAAGAGCGATGGTTGTGTTAATGGCGATGGTTGTACAAAAGAGTGGTGATTATGCAAAAGGGCAAAAGGGTTTAATCAGCACCTCATAAGCGGCACAGTAAATCACAACTTACTTTTGTGCTGTGCTTCAGGGAACCAATAGGAAAGTGTGCAAAAGTGAGTAAATTTTTCTTTGCGTTGCTCATTTTACCAGCCCGCCCGCCTATTCCCCCATTGCACCCAGGCAACCTGGAGGAATGACTGAGCTGACTTGGTCGCCTACTGCCGGCTGTGTAGCTTGCACCTGGACCTGCACACGAGATGGCTCTCGTGTGTCATAAATCTTGATTATTTTTGCTCTCACTCTTCACAGCAAAGAATTTAGAATTGAATTACATTCATGGGTTGGATTTTTTTTTTTTAAATGGTTTGAACTAAAGCCATAGACTACAGATGCTGGGCAACTGAAGCCAGAGGACCAAGGATGACAAGGGATGTTAAAGTAATTAGTCATCTCCTCTCAGGTGCCCAAGTTAATATTCAGGTTGATTGAGGTGAGGACGATTTTATTCCTGTGAGCATGGTATGCGGTGTCTGTGGAAAAAAATAGAATTAAATAGAATTTACGGCTATTCAGCCTAACTGGTCCATGCCAGTGTTTATGCTCCACATGAGCCTCCTCCCACCCTACTTCATCTAATCCTATCAGCATATCCTTCTATTCCTTTCTCCCTCATGTACTTATCCAGCTTCCCCTTCAATACATCTATGTGAATCGCCTCACCGACACCCTGTGGTAGCGAGTTGCGCATTCTACCCATTGGGAGAGAGAATGTTTGGTTGCTTTATAGGCCTGTAGGTGAATCCCTGCACAGGGAAGGTGTTAGGCTCATTGCTCCTCTGCTTCTTGGGGCCAGAATTATCAGAGGTAGAAAAGGATCAGAGGTGCAGCTTTGAATTTACTTGGTCTTTCTGCCGCTGGGCCGCTGGAACTTTGTCGGAACAACGGTGTAAAGACGTTTTCCTGCAAAGTTACGGTGGCACAGTGGCAGAAAGTCCAAGGATATTTAGGTCACAAGTCTTTCACACATGATTTTAATATGTGCCTCCAATCTTTTTTAAGGTGGACTATGAAACACTTGGTGAGAAGAGGCCAGATACAATTCCTTAAACAGCTTTATTTTACTAACTGCAAGTGAGCATACCAAATAACAGTCAAAGTAAGTTCCACTTACTTAGGTCAATTTAACTTCTCTCTTCAATAGAAGGGGGGAATAATAAACTGCACACCCTGTCCCTTCACTGAGCTGACTTACTTGTTTTTGACATTATCCTTTCTATCAGTCTGCTTCTAACTACAAAAACTGACCTCCTGTATTTTTAGCAACCTATTGTTACACCCTTGGGTTATACCATCATACAGTTCGATATTGGGCAGTGCGGGTGCATTCCTGAACATAAGACACTCGGACTGCTTATAGGAGTAAACAAGACGCTGAATTGAAGAGTATATCCATCTAGGGCAAACCGAAAATTGCAACAAGTGGTGTCCTATCACAAAGAGGGTCATCTTTCTTTGACTCACCTCCTGCAGCAGAACCGTCAACGCTTTATTATCAAAGGAAGCAGTGTAGCCCACGCGTTTCCATCGTGCTTTTTTGAACAATTAGTCAGCTGTTCTGCCAGCATCATTTCCCTTTTAATAACTGGTTGCAGCCCCTGATTCAGTGGATTTTACTTCTCTCAGCCCAGTGTGCTATAGGCCAAGTTCCCCGGGAATACAAATATAGCAACGTGAGAAGGCCATATGGCCCCTCGAGCCTGCTCCGCCATTCAATAAGATCATGGCTGATCTGATCATGGACTCAGCTCCACTTCCCTGCCTGCTCCCCATAACCCCTTATCCCCTTTTCATTTAAGAAACTGTCTATTTCTGTCTTAAATTTATTCAATGTTCCAGCTTCCACAGCTCTCTGAGGCAGCGAATTCCACAGATTTACAACCCTCTGAGAGAAGAAATTTCTCCTCATCTCAGTTTTAAATGGGCAGCCGCTTATTCTAAGATCGTGCCCTCATGGCTGATCTGTGTCTCAGCTCTGTTTTCTGCCTTTGTTCCATAATCCCTTGATACCTTTACCCAACAAAAATCTGTTGATCTCGACTTGAAAATTTCCATTGACCCAGCATCCCACAGCCTTTTTAGGGAGTTTCAGTTTTCACCACTTTTGTGCTATTCACATTGGGAGCGAGGGGGAAACGAGTGTTATAGAATTAAGCGCTGTGGCCTGTTTCATGGCCCAGCTCATTCCCATTTTTGCCATCCTTGCAAATTTGGACTATAACCTCCCCAGCCTTACGTGTGGCCCTCCCCCACATCAACAGTGTTCGTTGCACGTTGATTAGTTGGTGTGTGTGAGCTGCCAGCAGGAGTTGGGGACCCACCCACCTACCAGCAGCAGTTGGGGAGGGGGGCAGGTGATAGTAACCCAACCCATCCACTGGAAATTGATAGGATCGCATCAGCCGCCAGTTTTTGCCCCGCCTGATTTATCAATGGAAAGGGAACTCGGGCAGTGTGTAAAACGGGTGAGATAGGTTCAAATTACCCCGACTATCAAATCTGTAAAGCAGGTCTTGCACATTCTTTCTTTGACCCACTTTGACTCCGCTTTGTGGTTTCCACATTAGGATGCAGGAAATGTTTCCCATTAATGCCAGTTAATGTCAATTTAGTTGCTTACACTGAGTGACCTAACCCGGTGTGCAGTGACTGGCTGACTCTCCGATGAATATGAACTTTTGAATGTTTACAGGAGTGTATTCGCCAAAGTAGAATCAGGAGTGGCTGCCGTTTGAATTTGCGGCTGGTGAAGGTGATAAAGATTGAATATTGAATTCTTTGGAACAAAAGGTAAAAATATATTCTGTATAGCAAATGACTGCGGATGCTGGAACTCTGTAATAAAAATAGAAAATGCTGCAACCGCTCAGGCAGCACCTGTGGAGAGAGAAATCGAGTTAACGTTTCAGGTCCATGACCTTTCGTCAGAACTGGAAGTTAGAAATGAACAGCTTTTAAACAAGTACAGAGCAATCGAACGGGGGAGTGCTTGGCAGGGAAAGAATAAAAGGGAAGGTCTGAGATAGGATGGAGAGCAGGAGTAAGTAAATGACAAAAGGGAGGATGGTTGATATATATGTAAACTTGTATTTACTCTGTACAGCCACCAGAGGGCTCATCCCCCGGAGTCCCAAGGGATCCCATAATCCCTTGGGAGCACAGGTATTTAAGGAGGCCTCACAGGTTGGAGAGACACTCTGGAGACCTGCAATAAAAGACTAAGGTCACGCTTTACTTTGAACTCACAGTGTTCAGTCTGACTCTTTCTCCATACATAACAACTGGCGACGAGATAAAGATAGTGAACCCAAAGATGCAGAGAAATTTGGAATCCTGGAGAATTCTCGGTGGGAGATGATTGGGAAACTTTTGTGGAGCGACTCGACCAATACTTCGTGGCCAACGAACGAGATGGGGACAAACGAAGGGCGATCCTTCTCACCGTCTGTGGGGCACCAACATATGGCCTCATGAAGAATCTGCTCACTCCAGCGAAACCCACGGAGAAATCATACGATGATTTGTGCACACTGGTCCAAGAGCATCTGAAGCCAAAGGAAAGCGTTCTGATGGCGAGGTACCGGTTCTACACCTACAAAAGGTCTGAAGGCCAGGACGTGGCGAGTTATGTCGCCGAGCTAAGACGCCTTGCAGGACATTGCGAATTTGAAAGACATTTGGAAAACATGCTCAGAGACTTTTTCGTACTTGACATTGGCCACAAAACCATACTTCGCAAACTTTTGACTGTGGAGACTCCAACCTTGAGTAAGGCCATATCGATAGCCCAGGCGTTCATTGCCACCAGTGACAATACTAAGCAAATCTCTCAGCACACAAGTGTTGCTACAAGTACTGTGAACAAAGTGATGTTTTCGAATCGCAACATACAGGGCAGGTCACACATGCCTGCAGCTGCACATCCGCAGATGTCTCAGAGTCCACCATCAAGGATGATGAATGCAAGGCCATTGGTGGCGCTGCAGGGATGATCAGCATTTCCATTCATGCCGATTCAAAGGGTATGTTTGCAAGGGCTGTGGAACAATGGGACACCTCCAACGTATGTGCAGGCGGGCTGCTAATCCTGTTAAACCTGCAAACCACCATGTTGCAGAGGAGGACAGATCCACGGAGGATCACGACGAGCTAGAGCCTTAGACTGAAGAGGCAGAGGTACATGGGGTGCACACATTCACCATGAATTGTCCCCTGATAATGCTGAATGTTGAACCAAATGGACTCCTGGTGTCAATGGAACTGGACACGGGCGCGAGCCAGTCCATCATGGCAAAAAGGCTTTTGAAAGGTTGTGGTGCAACAAGTCCTCAAGGCTCGTCTTAAATCCAATTCGTACGAAACTAAGAACTTACAAGAAAGAACTGATTCCCGTAATCAGCAATGCTGCTGTAAAAGTCTCCTACGAGGGAGCGGTGCACAAGCTACCACTCTGGGTGGTACCAGGCGATGGTCCCACGCTGCTCGGCAGGAGCGGGCTGGGAAAGATACGCTGGAACTGGGACAACGTCCGAGTGCTATCGCCCGCTGACACTTCGTGTGCCCAAATCTTAAACAAGTTCCCTTCGCTGTTCGAACCAGGCATCAGGAAATTCCAAGGTGCAAAAGTGAAGATCCACCTAATTCCGGGAGCGCGACCCATCCATCACAAGGTGAGAGCAATCCCGCACATGGTGAGAGAAAGGGTAGCAATCGAGCTAGACCGGCTGCAACGAGAGGGCATCATTTCACCGATCGCGTTCAATGAGTGGGCCAGCGCGATCGTTCCTGTCCTCAAGGGAGATGGCATCGTCAGAATCTGTGGCGATTACAAAGTAACAATCAATTGTTTCTCCTGCAGGACCAATATCCACTACAAAGGCCGACGACCTCTTTGCAACGCTGGCGGGAGGAAAGACGATCACGAAGCTGGACCTGACTTCAGCCGACATGACGCAGGAACTGGAGGAATTATCGAAGAGCCTCACCTGCATCAACACACACAAAAGTCTTTTTATTTATAACAGATGCCCATTTGGAAGTCGATCAGCGGCGACAATGTTCAAGAGAAACATGGAAAGCTTACTGAAGTCGGTCCCGCACACCATGGTCTTCCAGGATGACATCTTGGTCACAGGTCGGAACACAGTCGAGCATCTGCAGAGCCTGGAGGAGGTTCTTAGTCGACTCAACCGCGTGGGGCTCAGGTTAAAACGCTCGAAGTGCGTTTTCCTGGCACCTGAAGTGGAGTTCTTAGGAAGGAGGATTGCGTCGGACGGCATCAGGCCCACCAACGCGAAGACGGAGGCAATCGAGAACGCACCGAAATGGAGCAGCCCGCAGATCTAGCCATGGTTATGGATGCATTTGAGAGTGAGCAATCACCCATCACTGCCTGACAGATCAAAACCTGGACAAGCCAGGACCCCTTATTATCTCTAGTCAAAAGCTGTGTGCTTCATGGAAGCTGGTCCAGTGTCCCAGTGGAAATGCAGGAAGAGATAAAGCCATTCCAGCGGCGCAAAGATGAAATGTCCATAAAGGCAGACTACCTTCTGTAGGGCAATCGTGTAGTGGTTCCCAAGAAAGGCAGAGACACCTTCATCAATGACCTCCACAGTACCCACCCAGGCATCGTAATGATGAAAGCGATAGCCAGATCCCACGTGTGGTGGCCCGGTATCGATGCAGTCATAGAGTCCTGCGTTCACAGATGTAATACATGCTCGCAGTTAAGCAATGTATCCAGGAGGCACCGCTAAGTTTATGGTCTTGGCCTTCCAAACTGTGGTTTAGGGTACACGTCGACAATGCAGGCCCGTTCTTGGGTAAAATGTTCCAAGTGGATTGAATGTGAGATAATGTCGGCTAGCGTGTCCGCTGTCACTACTGAAAGCCTGCGGGCCATGTTTGCCACACATGGCCTACCTGATGTCCTGGTGCGCGAAAACGGGCTATGTTTTACCAGTGCTGAGTTCAAAGAATTCATGACCCGTAACGGGATCAAACATGTCACATCTGCCCCGTTTAAACCAGCATCCAATGGTCAGGCAGAGAGAGCAGTGCAAACCATCAAGCAAGGCTCGAAGAGGGTAACTGAAGGCTCACTGCAGACTCGCCTATCCTGAGTCCTGCTTAGCTATCGCATGAGACCCCACTCGATCACTGGGACCCCACCTGTTGAACTGCTCATGAAAAGAGCACTTAAGACAAGCCTCTTGTTAGTTCACCCTGATCTACATGAACACGTAGAGAGCAGGCGGCTTCAACAATGTACAAACCATGATAGCGCAAATGTGTCACGTGAGATTGAAATCAATGATCTTGTAATCAATGATCTTGTATTTGTATTGAATTATGGACAAGGTCTTCAGTGGCTTCCCGGCACTGTCGTGGCCAAAGAGGGGAGCAGGGTGTTTCGGGTCAAACTTTCAAATGGACTCATTCACCGGAAACATTTGGACTAAATCAAACTCAGATTCACAGACTATCCCGAGCAACTCACCTTGGACCCTACCTTTTTTGATCCCCTAACATACACACCAATGGCAACCGGCACCACGGTTGACCACGAAGCAGAACCCATCATCCACAGCAGCCCAGCAGGACACAACACACCAGGCAGCCCAGCAAGGCCAGCTGCACAGCAGCCCAGTGAGGGCCCAGCAAATGATCCAACAATGCCAGCTTTCATACCGAGATGATCAACCAGGGCAAGAAGGGCCCCAGATCGACTCACATTATAAATAGTTACACTATTGACTTTGGGGGGGGAGTGTTGTTATCTATGTAAACTTGTATTTACTCTGTACAGCCATCAGAGGGGTCATCCTCTGGAGTCCCAAGGGATCCCATAATCCCTTGGGAGCACAGGTATTTAAGGAAGTCTCACAGGTTGGAGAGGCACTCTGGAGACCTGCAATAAAAGACTAAGGTCACACTTTACTTTGAGCTCACAGTGTTCAGTCTGACTCTTTCTCCATACATAATAATGGTAACGGGACAAGTAAAGAGGACAGGTCTGGAGGCGGTGTAAATGGTTACAGCAGAATGCAGTGGTTGAGGGAACATGGAAGTTCTAGCAAGGAGATGAAGGCTCCCATGACCCGGGAATGTGGTGGAAGAAAGGCGGGTAGACCCCCAGCTATGGACCAGCCCACCGGCCGTGTAGGGATCTTCCTACTGGTTATAGTATAGCTGGTGTTATCATCGTCTCTAGTCCATCAGCAACTGAGTTCATGCTGGCTAAGAGAAAGGATTCTTTCTGTTCTTCCACAAGCATAAACAAAAGGGAAAATGCAGCATAGTTTAGGAGACCTGTTTGACTCTGGATAAATTAGTTAACCATTGGTACATAACTCTTGAATGACTCTATTGTGCAGGATAATAGCCATAGATTTATGGATGATGGAGTGAGGACTGAAGGCAGGTAGGCCTGCTCCTTCAGAATCACCAGGGTAATTCCCAGACCATGCTGCAGCCTATCCATCAGCAACAGATTAACACTCATTACTCTGGACACATCACTGACATTGAGTCCTGGCTGGAGCAAGAGAAGAAAGAAACACTTGCATTTATACACCACCTTTCATGACTTCAGGACGTCACCCTGCCTTCCCTGGCATGTATTACTTTATCTTTTGTTTCCTCCCTATGTATAGCGCCTTGGGACATTTTCTGAAAGAACAGAAAGATTTGCATTTATATAGCGCCTTTCAAGACCTCAGGATGTCTCAAAGAGCTTTACTTTTGTAATGCCATCACTGTTGTAATGCAGGGAAACGCAGCAGCCAATTCGCACACTGACCTTGGTGCATGTATCCTGCAGTGGATTTGCAGGATCTTGCGGAGGCAGCCTTGGACAACGGGACTATTTTCCATACCTCGGCAGCCTATTATCAGCATGGGCAGACATCGATGATGAGGACACCACCTCCAGTGTGCCAGCGCAGCCTTTGGACGGCTGAGGAAGAGAGTGTTTGAAGACCAGGACCTCAAACCCGACACTAAGCTTATGGGCTACAGAGCAGTAATGATACCCGCCCTCCTGTATGGCTCAGAGACATGGATTGTATACCGCAGGCACCTCAAAGCACTGGAGAAGTACCACCACAAAGAACAATGTGATAATGACCAGATAATCTGTTTTTTAGGTGTTGGCTGAGGGATCAATATTGGCCAGGACACCAGAAGAACTCCCCTGCTCTTCTTGAAATAGTACCTTGGGATCTTTTACGTCCACTTGAGAGGGTCGGCAGGGCATTGGTTTAACATTTCATCTGAATGACAGCATCTCTGACAGTGCAGCACTCCCTCAGCACTGCACTGGAGTGTCAGCCTAGATTTTTGTGCTCAAGTCTCTGGATTGGGTCTTGAACCCACAACCTTCTGACTCCAAGGTAAGAGTGCTACTGCTGAGCCATGGCTGACAGATCAGTTTTGAGGGGGCTGTACATTTTTAAACAAACTCGTAGATATCAGATAGGGAGAGGGGCACTTTAGGACTTTCCCCCTCCTTCCCATTTAATATCAGGTTGGTTCGGTTGCAAGCGCTCTCACTTCGGAGTCAGAGGTCGTGAGTTCAAGCCCATAGTTCAATGCAGTATGACGATAAAGCAGAATTGCTGACAATGTTCTTTGAGTGGGACAATAAACGGAGGTATAGTCTGCTTATAGTAACAAACCATATAATCCGCTTATGGTCTACAGGGCTGTAGTGATACCCGCCCTCCTGTATGGCTCAGAGATGTAGACCATATGCAGTAGAGACCTCAAATCGCTGGAAAAATACCACCAACGATGTCTTCGCAAGATCCTGTAAATCCCCTGGGAGGATAGACGCACCAACGTCAGTGTTCTCGTTCAGGCCAACATCCCCAGCATCGAAGCACTGATCATCCTCGACCAGCTCCGTTGGGCGGGCCACATTGTTCGCATGCCCGACACAAGACTCCCAAAGCAAGCGCTCTACTCGGAACTCCTACACAGCAAGCGAGCCCAAAGTGGGCAGAGGAAATGTTTCAAGGACACCCTCAAAACCTCCTGTATAAAGTGCAACATCCCCACCGACACCTGGGAGTCCCTGGACAAAGACTGCCCTAAGTGGAGGAAGAGCATACGGGAGGGCGCTGAGCACCTCGAGTCTCGTCGCCGAGAGCATGCAGAAATCAAGTGCAGGCAGCAGAAGGACCATGCGGCAAACCAGACTCCCCACCCACCCTTTCCTTCAACCGCTGTCTGTCCCACCTGTGACAGAGACTGTAATTCCTGTATTGGACTACAGTCACCTGAGAATTCACTATTAGAGCGGAAGCAACTCTTCCTCGATTTCGAGGGACTGCCTATGATGATGAGTCTGCTTATTCCATTAATTCTGTTCTTGTTCATTCAGCAGGGTACGGTTTACTCACTGTGTATCTGTGTGGGATTTCTGTTCTTTCAGCAGGGTAAGGGCTAACGATCCTGGCTCACTCTTGTAGTAGGAGATTACTCATCTGTAAAGGTGCAGTTGGTAACCCTCCCAAAATAACATTTTTTTATTCATTCTCGGGATGTGGGCAGTGCTGGCAAGGCCTCCATTTCTGGCTTCTTGCACATCCCTGATTTTAATCGCTCCACCATTGGCGGCCGTGCTTCAGCTGCCAAGACTCTAAGCTCTGGAATTCCCTCTCTAAACCTCTCTACCTCTCTTCCCTCCTTTAAGATTCTTCTTAAAACCTACTCTTTCTTCTGCCCTAATACCTCCTTATGTGGCTTGGTGTCAAATTTTGTTTGAAAATGCTCCCCTGAAGCACCTTGGAATTATGTTAAGGTGCTATATAAATGCAAGTTGTTTTTGTTGTTGATGGGCCCATAATGCTATAGCAATGACATCTTGCAGCTCACCGCACCAACCGATAAAGACTGAGGCTGTCTGTTCTGTCTCCCACACATTGAGCATTGCAATACCTTCTGAATCAGGCAACATGTAGTGGAATGAAGCACTTTTGAAGCTAACCGTTTGTGACAGGTTTTGAGAAGAGTCAATAACACATATTCTAGCTGGGTAAAGTGCTCAATTTACTTTACAGTTTAACGACTAAACATTAAGCCATTGTGCAAGTTTAGAATTTGTTGGAAATATATTTTTTATTATGATTATTGAAAGAGGAGTGTATCCATGTGAATGGCCAAAAAAAGCTAAATGTTCCAGAGGGAGATGTCAGAGCAGTTACTGGGGTCATTACTTCTTGTTTGTTACGGCTGTTCAGAATCATATTTTGTGCATTGTTCCTGCTGCAGTGAAGCCATCATTAGGTGTGGTATGGTGAGAAGCGACTGAGTGGGCTCCGAGTGTAGGCCTAAGCTAATGTCTGAGTTAAATGGGGTGTAAGGCCTTTTCTCAATCAGACCTACTGATGGAGAATTTTGCCCCTAACCTACTCCCCCTCCTCCTGGCTCCTCTGTGATGTCATTAATGGAGGAATTTTACACAAAGGGGGTGAAATTCAACCTCGGCAAAGGGTGCTCAATGGGCAGTAATGGATCGGCTGCCTATTATACACCCTGCCCTATTATCCTTTCCATTGAAGGCAAAGGAAAATGGATGGGCAGTGTGTACAACGAGGAGCTGACCTGTTACTGCTCATTTTGCGGCTGTTGATGAAGTTGAATTTCCTCCCTCCCATGCCTCCAAATGTCTATACAATAGTTACCTCTGCCCAGGAGTCTGGGGCAACTCTTCGATCGATTTGACCTTTCCTACCCCCCCGCCCCGGTTGTTGGGCAGCTGTTGGTCTTTGCTTGGCTCAGCACGGGAAGGACCAGGAATTTGTCCAAGTGGTAAATCATGTGGTACCCTACGTCCAGCCACCTCCGACAGCGCACCTTAAATGAAACAGATGTTAAACCTCAGCAGGAAAAAGTGATGGCCGTTCGTCCTGGCCCCGCAACTCCCAGCACGCACAACACAATTCAGCCGTTGCATTTCAGAAGTGGAAGTGGGTGAGAGGCTGCCAGGTCTGGTACTAAGTGCCGGTGCGGTGGTAAAACCATGCTCAAATTGCTTACCAATCAATCAGTTGTCTGCTGTGCTTGGCTCAACAAGGAGAGATTTATGGACAAGTAATCACAATGCATTCCTTCAGACAGCCTTTCACCTACTCAAGAAAACTCTGATAGAGAACAGTGGGTCAATAAATTATTGAAGCAGGAACGAGTCCAAATGCCCTCCTAGACTGGCACTGACAGTTGAGTCTACCAATCCAATCAACATGCCTCAATTTGTCTCGATAGTAACCACACAGGGGACGTATTTAAAAATAACTGGTCACTTTGACAGTCATGTTTTCGTGATGTGAAGCCCACAGTGCAGGAGATATTTAACAGCAGTTGTAACTAAATATACCGAAAAGCATCTTGTCGGCTAGATAATTATCTCCAGCTTCTCAGCATCGATTGGAGATGAATTAAACAGAATTTTTAGCTATGATCAGGACTGGAGAGTGGAATGTGTTTCCACTGTTTCTGCACCTGGATTCACCAACAGAAACCCATCAAACATAGCTCAGCTGCAACCCTAGAACAATATTGGCCAATACAGCTGACTGACCTTCCTATGCCCCACACCAGAGGAGGATGCAAACAAGAACAGAGCAGAGGGTACAAACTGGGATATAACTGAAGGAGGTGTGAGGCCATGGGGGGACCTGTAGATGAGGTCGGGGATTTTGAAATGAATGGGCTGTGGTTGAGGATCTAATGAAGAAGGGGCCCACAGGACCCAGGACTTGGTGCAGGAGGCTGAATGAACGGCAGGGATTTGGGTGAAACTCAAAGGCCAGAGTGCCACCAATTGTACCAAGTTGACATTTTATAGTATTTAAAAATCAGACTCACAACATTTTGTCGGCTGACTGCCAGGTCGGTCCGACAATTATACCCGTGATTTAGGCCGAGCCGCCAACAGGCAGCCTGGTGCCCCTCTTGGGTGCCAGGCTGCTGGCCCAGCAGAAACCCTCCCTGATGGCCCCGAATGAAGATACTAGAGGGCCGAAATTGCCCACCACCCGAAATGAGGCGCACCTACCAGTTTTGATGTGTTCTGACCACACCATGCATTGGGGCGTCCTGTCAAAATTCAGCATTTCGGGGATTTGTTTGGAGTGGGGCAGAAGTAGGGGCGGGGCGGAGTAGCCGAGGTTGTCGGTCATCAGTGCCACGCTGATAATGTCATCACGCTGGCGTGTCACAACGTCTTTCCCCTTCAGTTAAAGGGGAGGGCCTCTGCGAGCTCTGCAGCCTCTTTAGTGACAAACATTGGGCCATTAGGGAGGGTTTCGGCTGTGACAGGCTGCCTGTTGGCGGCTCGGCCTAAATCGCGGGCATAATTGTCAGACCGACCTGGCAGTCGGCCGACAAAAATAAAATAACATGGCTGCCATAGCAGTGCGCACTCCCCTTTAAGGGCAGCCGGGCCACCATGCCACAGAAAGAGTACAAACAGCAAAAGCTGTCAGGGACACCAATCGGTGGCGGGGCTGCTCCCGCGGAGCAATACCGGGAAATGGGCAATTTCCCGAGAGGCAATTTTCCGAGGGGTCCCCGCCGGTCGGTAAGGGGTCGGCGCATGCACACTGCGGTGGTGAAATGGGCAGAGCAGTCCAGGACCCCGTCCAAAACTGAGGCAGGGCAATTTCCAAAATGGAGGAACTCAACGGAGACTCGGTGGCCATTCCGCGCCGCCCCATGGCCGCCGTTTTCAGGCGGCCAAAGGCCTCATTGGAAGGGGCAATTTCGGCCCTAGGACATAGGTCCAATTGGACATATATTTTGAATCAGAGAAATATCTATGGGGGTAATTTTAACCTTGGTCAAAGGTGTAAATTAGGCCTATTTTATTAGCCTCTCATTATACACCATGCCTGATTTTTCTTTCCATTAAAGTTAATGGAAATAAAAATCAGGAGAGATGTAAAATGGGCTGTCAATTCACTATCACCTGTTATTCACTAGTGTACAGTCAAAAGCTACGCCTATATTTTAATTGTGTCTGCGCACATTCAGAGGCTGAACTCCAAGTCATCGTCAACATCTTCACCAAGATGTGGGAAAGAATAGGCCTTACACTACACATCCGTAATCCTAACCAACCTAACCCCACCACATAGCACTGGTACCCCAACTCATCAAGATCCACGGTGTGGCCCTGGACAACATGGACCACGTTCCATACCTCGGGAGCCTATTATCAGCAAGGGCAGACATCGATGACGAGGTTCAACACCGCCTCCGTGTGCCACACAGCCTTCAACTGCCTGAGGAAGAGAGTGTTCATAAATCAGGCCCTCAAATCTGGCACCAGGCTTATGGTCTACAGGGCTGTAGCAATACCCGCCCTCTTGTTATATCTATTATTTATGAGATGTGCCTGGTCACTTTAAATTATGTTTACTGTGACAAGTGTTCGAGCTGCAATATATAAGTAGTCACCAGATGTATCCAGTGCCTTACATACTCACAAGGCATCATTCTTATGCAAATACATTTTGATTGTAAAGCAAGTAAAAACCATTGAATTCACACTGCTTGTTTTGTTCTGACAAACAATCAATTTAAGGTAAAGGGCTTGAGTTTGTCTCGCATTTAGTTGAGGTTCAGGAAACAATTACTTTAACTTGACAGCTTTTATCAACTGTGGAAGATGCCTTTTGATTTCCTGTATCCCAGTTTGAACTTCAAAAGGATATGAGAGCCATAATCCAGGGAACGTTCTCCCAGCTCTTCTGGATTTATTGGGGTAGATCTTGACTTTGTGTGATAGTGTAAAACGTGTGATAGTGAACCTCCAGCCCGTTTTACATCTGAGGATGATACCTCCGACAGTGCAGCACTCCCTCAGTACGGCACTGGAGTATCAGCCTAGATTATTTGCTCAACACTCTGGAATGGGACTTAAACCCATGACCTTCTGACACAGAGGCGAGAGTGTTATCCACTGGGTCTTGGCTGATATTTTACCAAATCTTGTGTATGTAAAGTCACACTCCGGATAATAGTAAGTATGCTGAACATGAGACAAGTGTTTGGTGAAACCCTTAAAGCATAGTGGTAAATGGTGGGTAAATAGAGTTGAGATACAGACCAGCCATGATTTAATTGAATGGAGGAGGAGGCTCGAGGGAATGAATGGCCTACTCCTGCTCGTATGTTCTTATAACAGGGAATTCCTGTGATGTGTGTTGCTGCGAATGTAGAATGTATTGTGCAAAACTGAACAGATCAACAATGAGCCCCTGGAACAAATAGCCAATTGGGATCTTAGGGGTTCCTTCATTCAACACAACCGATTGGGTGAGGTGTGGAGGTGGTTGAGGGAGGTCAATGGGTACAAGGCAAATGTCCAAATCATAGCAATGATGGGAGTCATAACACAGGACAGTAGATCCTGGTGAGAGTTGCTCTTTGTGATTCTGACTGAGTGACCACTCGAAGGCGAAGGATTCATATGATGTGGGAGAACTACAAGGGATTCTTGTATCAGAATTCCATCCATACAGATCTGACTGAGCGATAGTCCACCTGAAACCGCATCCTTACCATTATCTACTCTCTAGTCTTCTATCTCAGGACGCCTTTGCTTTCGGAATCATTACTCATTCAGAAACCTGAGCGTCAACTCTTCAGCTCCTGTCAGTGTTTCTATTCAGGCTTTGTTACAACTGGCTATTGTTCACATGGCTAGAGAGGGTTTGTGAAGTAACTTGTGACCCACTCCCCCACGCCATCCATCTTCAATGCAAGAGCATTAATGTCAAGCTCTCGACTGGCTGTAACTAAATGGATGTTGGTTTTCTGACTGCGTTCTCATTTTCGTGCTCTCTGTCTTGAGTTTGTGACTTATGGACCTTATTCCCTTTGTTGTTTTATGTGTGACCTCTCTTTGGTGCATTAGTGGTGGTGAAGGAGGTCAGTGCCAGTGAGTGGAGCAATTTTCCATGATTTACACCCAGTGACAGCATCAAGCATGGGCTGGATGAATTCTTCTAATGCCTGCAGGACTCGGGCACTACTCCCAACAATACAAGTGTCACAAAATAAATCTGCACTCCTCCCCCTCCCCACAATCTTATTTCAGAAACAGATCTTCCCAAGTTAGATTAAGGAATACATTTAGTGAGATGTTAGCGTCAAAGTCAGGGAGGGTCAGGGCCACAGCTACTTTATTTGTTGAATGGAGAGATTCTGGGAGTCATTTTGACATTGTGCGATGCTGTAAAACAGGAGATAGCGAATCGACAGCTCGTTTTACACCGCTGCACAAAGTCAAAATTACCCCTTCTGTGCTGGGATGGATTATTTGGGGGAGACTCCATACTGAGATGGATGTTTTGGGAAAAGACTCTGTACTGGGATGCATTATTGAGGGAGATTCTATACTGGCATAGATTTTTTGTTAGAGATTCCATATTGCGATGGATTATTTGGGAGAGACTCCGTACTGGGGTGGATTATTTCAGAAACAGCCTCCATATTGGGATGGTGCCCAAATGACAACATAAAAAAAAGAAAGACTTGTATTTATATAGCACCTTTCACGACCACTGGAACTTTATACAAAGTAGAGGGAGTGCAGCGAAAGTTCACCAGACTGATTCCTGGGATGGCAGGACTGTCGTATGAGGAGAGATTGGGTCGACTCGGCCTGTATTCACAAGAGTTTAGAAGAATGAAAGTGGATCTCATTGAAATGTATAAAATTCTGACTGGGTTGGATAGACTGGATGTGGGGAGGATGTTTCCCCTGGCTGGGAAGTCTAGAACAAGGGGTCACAATCTCAGGATACGGGGTAGGAAATTTAGGACCGAGATGAGGAGAAATGTTTTCACTCAGAGGGTGGTAAACCTGTGGAATTCTCTACCCCAGAAGGCTGTGGAGGCCAAGTCACTGAATATATTTAAGAGGGAGATAGATAGATTTCTAGACACAAAAGACATGAAGGGGTATGGGGGAAAAGTGGGAATATGGTGTTGAGATAGAGGATCAGCCATGATCATATTGAATGGCGGTGCAGACTTGAAGGGCTGAATGGCCTACTACTGCTCCTATTTTCTATGTTTCTATGTTTAGAGCCAATTAAGCACTTTTGGAGTGTAGTCACTTGTAATGGGGGAAAACAACATAAATCATTCTAACATGGTCCAAGTCCAGGTTACGGATGCCACCGGGACTTTGGGAATGTGGAATGGTGAGAATTGCTCAACATCATTGTATTCATTGTACACCAGTTGATTTAAAATAATCTCTATTTATCCATTTCTTATGTTCTTTTATGAAAAATTCAGAGGCAGCGTGATGACTTGGAGTATCAAATTAAATTTTACTCTTAATTTGTTTACTTGTGAAATGGAAAATAGCTCTCTGTTTACTGTTCAGATGTCTGTGAACTTCTCCAACAGAGCTGGGTGAGAGAGAACCTGTAGACTGGGGCCTGGATTCAGGGGAAGGGAGTGAGAGGACCATTGGCACCTTGCCTGAGAAGGAGCAGGAGCTCTGGGACATGTTGATGATGGGCATCAGACATGTCGACCGAGGCCCCTAACTCCCCAGGAACCTCTTTCTGCTCCCTTTCTACTAATTGTTTTTCCCTCCAACTCAATACCCACTTGCTATAAGGGCTCTGTAAAATAAAAACAAAGCTGTGTCTTACTCCTCCTCGTACTGAGGTACAGTCCCCAGCTCTTACACTGTCCGCACTTATCACGGGCCGCCGCCTATATCGGCCAAATGACGCTGACCATTTGGCATCAGCAGAGGCGTCAATAACAAAGCTGCCGCTTAAACCAAGAGAGAGATTGGAAACCCACCAGCAGCTTGTTTTTGCATCAGCAAGTAGGTTATAAAAGCAACCATTTTTAGAAAGTCTACGAGACAGACCAGAAGACCAAGGAGGACATCAACGAAGAATTAGCCCTAAATTCTCCTTTGTCCCCTGAAGAATGCGACTATTCTGAGTTTCGAGTTGAACTCCTGATGAGGTTGTAAGCATCTTTATCTGTAAAACTGTCGGCCTAGAAATTCGGTAACCGCTGAAAACGGGCGCAAGGATTGCGATACAATCGCAACCACACCCGTTCGGAGGACTGCAGGCAGCACGAAACATTGCATCATTGTAGCTTTCAGCTCAGCACTGAATGCATTGTTGAATGCTCAACAGGGGGCTCAAGTTCATCTGAGGCTAGCTCCAATTAAAGCTAGCCTGCACTACTTAAAGGAAGTCTGTATCTCTTAAAGGGGAGCTGCCTTCTGCCTGCAACAGGTGGTGGAAGTAATTGTGAAGGCTACTATCAGAAAAACAAGATTGAGTAATGGCTCAGCAGGCCAGAGAAAGGGCTCCAAGATTCTCCGATGCAGCACTGGATGCGTTGGTCCAGGAGGTCTACTCCATGAAAAAGGCTCCTCTTCCCACAGGGACCAGCAGGCCCCCCAGACAACAGATAAGACTGCAGTGGGAGCAGATAGCCAGAAGTATAACCATGAAGAACTGGACATAGTGCAGGAAGAAGTGTAATGACTTCATTCTAGGAGTCAAGGTCAGTGAATTCATCTTCAAATACCATATCCACCATCTGTGCCACTAGTCTCACACTGCTCAATGCACCACACTCCCATCTCACCTACTAATCTTCACTAACCACGATTCATTCCTTCCATTCATAGCTTCACCTCACCCACACAAACTTATCACTGCTGCAAGCTTCACACCCACACCTCACAGTTTGAACACACTTTCAGCTATTCAACCACGGCAGGCACATCACCCAAACACATTAGACCACGCTAATACAAAAGTAAAATACTGCGGATGCTGGAAATCTGAAATAAAAACAGAAAATACTGGAAATACTCAGCGGGTCAGGCAGCATCTGTGGAGAGAGAAACAGAGATAACTTTCGGGTTGGTGACCGTTCATCAGTTCATCGACCTGCTGAGTATTCCCAGCATTTTCTGTGTTTACTTTACACTACACTCACTGACACACTTCCCTTTTGCAGGAAAAGGTGCTGCATAACAGATGTCAGCAGACTTTAACCAGTGGGGGACAGGCTTGCCTGTATCACCTCACCCCCATGGAGGAGACAATGCTGGCCATGCTTGGCAGGGGCCTGGCTAAGCCTGTGGCCAGTGGTGGGGCTGAAGGAGTACAAGATGCCGGTATCCTCATACGTTAACTTCCTTCTCACATCACACCTCCCCCTCATCCCACAATTTCTTCTGATTTACAATCTACACATGGTGTAAGCATGCACCTTTTGCCCCCCGCCCCCCACCCCGCCTCCTCCACTTACCACAACCCTAACCTTGTGCCTTTTTCATTTCAGACATCCAAGAAATACAACTTGCCCAGCCAGTGGTCAAACAAGAGGGAGAGGAGAGTCAAGAAGAAGAAGAAGAAACATCGTCACTCAATTTCACACTCCCAGCTACCAGCTCAGATACTGACACTCCGCGTACTTTAGAGGATCGGTTAAACATGGGATCTGCACGCGGTGAGTCACCGGGCACCAGTGGCCTGCAGCCAGGGCAGAGCAAAAGGAAAACTCAGGTGCCAGTTCCCTGGAGAGTGAGGTCGCACACGGGATCTACTGCTCAGAACGCAGATGAAAACTTTGATGGGACTGCCAGAAAGCCTGATCGCAATGTCAAAGGGCATGGAGGAGTCCAGCTCCAGCCTTGCACAGGGCCATGGGGTGAGCTTGGAGCCCATCCTTTCCATCGTGGAAGGTGTGAGCAGATCCATTAACGCACTTGAGGACCCAACCATCATGCCACGACTGAGGGTCGAAGACTCAGTTTCCATTGCAGCAGAAGCACAAGCCACCATCGTGAGTGCTGCAATAGAAACTCAGACTGAAGTCATGCAGACACAGACTGCTGCCACTATCACTGGGTGTACCAGTGCAGATTACTAGAATCGCTGAGGCGCTGACCCGGGGAGTGGCAGTGGCTCTGTGGAGGGTGACCCTGCTGGCCTCTCTTTTGATGACAGCATTCTTCCTGCCACCACTGTCACTCCGCCTGTGGCCTTGCTGTTGCCTATCAGTCAGGCAGCCCAGACTGCTACCACCCAAACTTAGGTGGTGTAGTCCCAAACTGGGCCTGCTAGGCTTCGAGCCCCTTGAGGCCATCCTGCAAGGCCATCTGCAGTTTCCCCCAATGGAAGTCAGCAGCCTTCCACCAGCCATGCTGCAGGCACTGGGATAGCACTGCGTAAGAGCAACAAGATTGGCATAGAGACACACAAGACAGGCACTAAGGGAATGCACAAGAGCGACAAGTTGAATTTTTCATGTAATATTGGATGGATATATGGGGGGTGAAATTCAGGTGTTTAGCACCACACACTAGCACCACAAGATAGCGCTAAAATGCCGTTCAGAGCTCTACCTCCAGCTGATGGTGGTTCCAGTGCTGCATGCCTTATCCATCCTGTCGGTAGCGCTGCTGGTAAACTCGCTCACCAGGGACATCGGGATCATAGAGATCATGACGTCAGTAAGTGTGCAATGTTCACTTGATGCCCGATCTCCCAACTTTGTTTTGATCATTGCAGTTACAGTCTGGAGAAAGCAATGACCGCTTGATATGGCGTGCAGCAGCAGGAAGCCAACTGCAGCGATGCTATTTAAAGGGATCATCACCAATCACTTGCACCTGGTGGGGTTTTGCTGTTTGAGTGGCTGTGTGCTGCTTTCTGCTCCTGCAAGAGTTTTCTTTAGTTATTTCAATGTTATTTGGTATCAGGGAATGTTCTGACAAGTACAAAACTCCATAATTATTTCTGAAAAGCTTCAATCTACAACACTTGCTAAAAGTCATGGGGGCTGTAATGGTAGTCAACCTCACTCTCCAGCATCTACGACGGAGAGAACAGAGGCAGCAAGACAATAATTAGAAACAACTGCCACAAAGGCTCAAGAAAGCCTTGGAGCCAGCTGGAAGATGAAACACAATCCCCAAAAAGCCCAGGATTGTATAAAAAACACTTAGCTTCACAATCTGAGTCCTTTGGTGGACATCCTGCTTAAAGGTCCCTCTCTTGTAACCCTGAATACCCGGTTTCCTGGGTTGGCTATGTAATTAGTCTTCAGTACACCCACTGACTGGAAAACAGAGCCAGGGTCATTCACTCCCACATTTAATGTTGTGCTGAGGTTCCTGCCCGCTTCAGAGGTACCTTTTACCGCCCATCATGCACTGAACCAGAAATTGGAGCAGGGCCAAAAATAGGCACAACTGATTGCCTCCATCATGACATGCTATTTGAACTCGAACTGAGCTTCCATCCTCATATCCTGTCCATCACAATGACCGCCTACTTCCACCTCCATAACATCGCCAATCTCCGTCCTTGCCTCAGCCCATTTGCTGCTGAAACCTTCATTCATGTCTTTGTCGCATCCAGACTTGACTATTCCAATGCTCTCCTGGTCGGCCTCCTGTCTACCACCCTCCATAAGCTTTAGCTCATCCAAAACTCTGCTGCCCATATCTTAATTTGCGCCCAAGTCCCACTCAATCATCATTCATGTGCTCGCTGACTTACATTGGCTTCTGTTCGCCCAATGTCTCAAATTTAAACCAATCATCATTGTGTTCAAATCCCTTCAAAACCTCAGCCCTCCCTATTGCTGTAACCTCCTCCAGCTCTTCAACCTTCCAACAACTCTGCATTCCTCTGACTCTCGCCGATAATGCATCCCTCACTCCCTTTCCCCCACCATTATGGCTGTGCTTTGAGCTGTCTAAGCCGTAAGCTCTGCAATTCCTTCGCCACACCTCTCTACTACTGTTACTCCCAGATCTCGCTCAGCCTCTCCCCCAGCCAGTCCAATACCATTCATTGAGTAAATTATGTCCCCTGATTTTGCTCCAATGTGTAACACTGTTAGGAATGTGAATTGTTATAATAGTACAGACAAAGACTACAGTCCTGCGCACTCATTAATAATTAGTTCATCAGGTGGTCAAACACTTGAAGGTTTATTAAAGGTTAAATTAACCAGAACGTATTCACGGCCAGCATCGAGATTACGTAAGATGCACTCGCAGAAGCTACACACATTACGGACAGTTCAACTCAACCCTCGAGATATCTCCCTTCATCACCCACCCCATGACTCTGATCTTGTCCCATTTATACTGTTTCTAGCAGCACTACTCCATCTACATTTCATCCCTACTTTTGGTACCAGCTCCTATCAAGGTGCCCCTTGGCCTGCTACATATTACAGTCCCAAAGTTACACAGAGAACATCACTGTTTGGATAGCAAGGCACAAATAGAAAACCGAGTCTCCAGTTGGGGGAATAAAGCGAATGTAAATGTAAAACGTGTCAGCTGGCTTTTGGGAATTATGTAGTAACACTTGTACAGGTACATTCTCAGCATTACAGTCCTTTTTAACTACAGAAATAATCTAAAAATGGAATATAATATAAGAACATAAGTAATTATTTTGTGTATTTCTCAAACTCGATCTCTAACACCTTGCACTTATCTGTGATACATTTCACCTGCCATAATTTTGCATCTCGGCCGTTGATGCAGACTAGATACAGAGGGGCTTCCCACCCAGCACATCTTCCTAGCCTGACAACCGTCCCCTAACTAATCCCCTCTGCAAACTCTCTTCCAGCCAGTTCGTGTGAAGATAGCCATTTTCTGGGGTTTATGGAACATTCTTTCATGTGAAACTTTATTTAAGGCTTCCTGGAAATTAAGGCGCACTGCATTATGGGGCTTTCTGACGTCCACTTGGAATGTTAATTCCTCAAAAAAAGGGTCAAGGGGATTAGCCAGGCAGGATCGAACCCTTCTGAACTGATGTTGGCTGCCACCTACTCTTCAACTTTGTTCTTAATGATCAACTCCATTATTTTGCTAGTTACTGATGTAAAATGACGGGGTCTGTAGTGTTTATTCTTTCCTCTTTTTTCTACGTTAAACGCACTATATAAATGCATATAGTTGTATGTGTGAGAGAGAGAGAGGGAACCAAGCTTAGATTTAGCATGATATCTCTAAGTCTGCAGAGCAGCAGGACTCTAAGTATAGCATTAGAGATAGGGAACTCATTATCCGGAAAAGATACTGTTCAAAGCCAGCTTCCGATTGGGTTTGTGCTGCTGACGTAGACCAATTACACCCCAGTAGATTCTGACCTCTGCTTGATGATACAAAGAAGCAGAGAGCAAAACACTTGGATGCTTACTGCCATCAGGGAGTGAAGACTTTCATCCCACTAGTCTAGGACCTGGAATGAAAATGGCAAAACTCTAACCCACTGGGCATCCGGTTCACGACGCCCATCTTATTCATGAATCAGAGATAGCAAACATACCTTTATTTTTTCCTTCCCTAAAAGTTACTTTTCGTTCCCTTCATTGATTTGCACCATCCCATACCTGAGAGAGTGATGAGGTCTGTCCCCTGCTTGTGCCAGTAATCTTGCTGAACTAACTGGCAGAAATGTATGAGAACTGCTGAAAAGTCTTCCAATCACTCTCTCCCTCTCTTTGTCTGTCTTGATCTCTCACTGTACCCCAGAACTGGACAAATTGGCAAAGAAAGTACTTGCATTTATATAGCATCCTTCATGATCTCAGGACATCCCAAAGCCAATGAAGTACTTTTGAAGTGTAGTCACTGTTATAATGTAGGAAACGCAACAGCCAATTCGTGAACAGCAAACTTCCACATGCAGAATGTGATAATGACCAGATAATGTTTTTTAGTGATGTTGGTTGAGGGATAAATGCTGGCCAGGACACTGGGGAAAACTCACCTGCTCTTCTTCGAAATAGTGCCATGAAATCTTTTATGTCCACCTGAGAGTGGTGGATGGTTTGATGTCTCATCTGAAAGACGGCACCTCCAACAGTGCAGCCGTGCTCAGTAGTACAGTAGTGTCAGCCTAGATTTTGTGCGCGATTGATCATTGGGAAATCACATGGGTGAATCCATGACCCACACCTCTGTGACACAGGATTCTGAAGCACTAATGAGCTGGTTTATTTTTAAAGGCATTGGGCTGGATTTTCGGGTCCTTTGGTCCCCGGGTTTCACCCCGGAGCAGCCTGAAATGGGGCAGTAAGGTCTTCTGCGTCTGCTCGGGAGCTTCGGGTCAGGTTTTGCGGCGGCACTTAGAAGTTGCACCGGGTGTGCAACACCCCTCGTTGCGACAGCGGCGTAGGTTTTGACTCGCACCCGACCCGTACGCCCCAAAGCGCGCCCCGCGATGATGAACAGGAACTCTTTTAGAGTCTACCTGTGAAAACATAAAACAATAACGGTGCCACCCAACCTGGGTGACACTCCAGACATTTACAAGGCCCTTTTTTTCCCCCCCTTTTTTTTTTGTGTTTTTCTTTTTTTTGGTTTTTTTTTTTGGGCACTAAAATCACAATTTTTCCCCAGTGCCCCCTATAAAAGGGAAGGGGACACTAAAAGCACCGGCAATTAAAACAAATTAACTAAAACCAGAGCGGTCCAGTCCTGCGGTGGTGGTGAGGTAGGTAAAATGCAGGAAAGGTAAGTGCCAGTGTTTATTCTTTTAACTTTTTTAGTGATTTGTGTAGTGGTGGCATGGGTAATGTTTTGGGAATGTTTTTGTGGGTTTATTTAAAGTCGCCCCCCACCCCCCAAGGCTTCTCTCAGAGTGCTCCTGGCCCCGCATTTTAGTTGGTGAGGTTCCCATTTTTGCGCTGCAAAAGTCATACAACGCCTCCCTTCGTGCTGCGCCCCCGGCATAGGGCCCAGACGGTAAAAATTTCTTACGAGAGCTCAACCTATTCCCGGCTGGCAACGTTCCCGCCCCTCCTCCGGTTTTGCCCCGAAAATGGCAAAACCAAAGATCCAGCCTAAAGTGTCATGGTTTAGCTTGACTTGAGACTAACTTGTAAGGTGCTCCTCAATCAAGGCGCACTCATCATTTACTGATACAGTTTTGCCATTTTTAGTATAGTTGAGGTAATGTTTATTAGTTTGTAAACTATTCTGTAAGGTTCCTCCTCTTCTCCCCCTCTCTTCTGCCCCTCCTTCGCCTCCCTCCACTGCCCCCCCCCCCCCCCCCCCGAGATTCCGTATGCCATGCACCTTCCACAGCTGGAAACCAATTCTCAATAAATGTCCCGGCCAATAATCCTCCCTGAACTAATACCATAAGAAAACATTAACTGCTTATTTATCTATTTGCTGTTTGTGAAACCTTGCCGTGTGCAATTTGACTCTTGCACTTCCCGACATCACATCAGAATTTTAAAGTTGGTTGCAACGCTGAGACATCCTGAAGTGTCATAAGGTGCTCGTCACAGATTTTAGGTTTTTAACACTGTTTGTCTCACTATCTAGTTAAACAATAGCATAACATAGGGATCACAACGGAGTCCAACCACCAGCTACTGGAATACAACACAGGCGGCCGGCCACATGAACTCTCGACACTCTATGGATGGCAGATTACATAAGTCCTCGCACTGAGTTCAGATCCGTGCTTGAACCAGCGGATAGTTTGATCTGTGGGAGGTGGATGAACGAACAGTGTGCAAGTTTCACAGTGAGGTTTATTTTCCTTACACTCCCTGATGCGTAAAAGAACAAAAGCGCAAATCGTTTTGTCTCTAAATATATACGCTCACTTTCTATCTCACCTCCGACGGGCCTGATTCTCTCTCGTCAGGCCCGGCACTGAATTTTAAACCACTCAGCATTACAGTTGGTGACTGTGACTTACAAATGTCCTGACTCCCTTCTTCTGACTGAAACCTGCCAACATAAATCTGTGAGAGAAAGCCTTTGCCCACGAGCTGTCAATCAAACGAGGCTGCTGCTAATTAAGGGACCGGGACTTTTCGAAGGACTCAAATAGCTGTCAATCAAAGTTACTACCTCTGGATTAAGGGCCTATCCTTTGACATGTGAGCAAGGGGCTCTTGGTGTTTGCTTGGCTACACACAGGCACGGGAATTGAATAGACCACCTTCAGTGGTCAGGTGTCACCATGGTACAGGTTGAACCTCCCTTATCCAGAACCGTCAGGACCTGGCCTGTTCTGGATAAGGGATTTTTCCTGACAAAGGATGGTCATGTTAAATTGGATGGTACAGGTACTGAGCCAGGTAATATCGGGACTGGGAGTGCGGCAGAGAGATCATTGGGCGGGTGCGGGGGGGAGTGGATCGTGGGGTCAGGCCAGCGATTGCGAGAGTCGGCAGCGAGGAAGGACTTCAATTTGTTAAATTTGTTCATGTCGGAGTTCTGCGCATGCGCCACCCGGTGGCAGGGAATGGTTCTGTACGAGGGGTGGTTCTGGATAAGGGAGTTCTGGATAAGGGAGGTTCAACCTGTACCTCTAAGGGACAATTGGACCATCCCCAATACCACCATGACATGCTTGGAATTGGAAATAATATCCCCCGAGATGATTAACTGATTAACACTAAAAATCGCTATTGTGTGGGCCAAAATAAACATGTAGTTTTAGGGAAGTCTAAACTGTTAAACGCAATAGTGTGTGTAGCCAAGGGAATTAACCTCTTGTATGCTGATTCTAGCATTACAGGAATAGTAGTTAAAAAATTCAACAGAGGCAAAATAACATCTTTGCTACCGTGCTATACAACTGTAAATTCTTTCTTCTCTTTAATGCTGCTCCACAACAGACCACTAGCAAGTCCATGAAAGCTGCTGCGATGACTGATTCCTTTGTTCCCACCTTTCCTATGTCAGATATAAAGAGGGGGGTGTACATATTGTATGTTAGAGCAAGAGTAAGGCATAAGGCTGATATAGGGAGGGAGAGGCGCAAACTGTGTTAGATCAGGGGCGATCAAAATGTCGATATGTGATATCGTGAGGGAGACATGCACACTGTGTTAAATCGAGGGTGAAGTATATATGATATAGTGAAGAAGATATGCTTACTGAATATTAGATCAGGGGTGAGGTTTATGTGATAATCACGTGTTGAATCCCTGTTAATGGGTGTCTGTGCTCACTTATTCATCCTTCATTCATAGGCAGTCCCTTGGAATCGAGGAAGACTTGCTTCCACTCTTAAAATGAGTCCTTAGGTGGCTGAACAGTCCAATACGAGAACCACAGTCTCTGTCACAGGTGGGACAGGTTTGCCGCATGCTCTTTCTGCTGCCTGCGCTCGATTTGTGCATACTCTCGACGATGAGACTCGAGATGCTCAGCGTCCTCCTGGATGCACTTCCTCCACTTAGGGTGGTCTTTGGCCAGGGACTCCCAGTTGTCGGTGGGGATGTTGCACTTTATCAGGGAGGTTTTGAGGGTGTCCTTGTAATGTTTCCTCTGCCCATCTTTGGCTCGTTTGCCGTGAAGGAGTTCCGAGTAAAGCGCTTGCTTTGGGAGTCTTGTGTCTGGCAAGTGGACAATGTGGCCTGCCCAGCGGAGCTGATCAAGTGTGGTCAGTGCTTCAATGCTGGTGATGTTGGCTTGGTCGAGGACGCTAACATTAGTGGGTCTGTCCTCCCAGGGGATTTGTAGGATGTCTGTGGTCAGTCTGTATGTTAATGAGTGATTGTGGTCAGTCTGTATGTTAATGGGTGTTTGTGATCAGTCTCTATGTTAATGGGTGATTGTGGTCAGTCTGTATGTTAATGGGTGTTTGTGATTAGTCTCAATGTTAATGGGTGATTGTGGTCAGTCAGTATGTTAATAGGTGTCTGTGATCAGTCTCTTTGTTAATGAGTGTCTGTGGTTCCAATTCTTCCAAAAAAGGCCCCTGATGGCAAAGTTTCTACTTTAAGAGTTTAAAATGAGGGTTGCTATAGAGATAATGTCCTGTGACGTGGTTCAGTAGCAGTCTAATGAGACTGGAAGTTAAACAGAAACCCTTAGTCCCTGCAGCAATTCCCAAGACAAACATGTCCTTTCATTGTCCATCATTGAATCACATGAATGCTGCCTTTGAAGTGGCAGCTTATGTTAGGTCATCACAAGCAGCCTGGAGAGCGAGCATTTAATTCATTATTCATGGCTGAGCTTACAGGGGATGGAGAAAAAGGGAAAAAAATGAAAATCAATGATCAATGCTGCAAGTCATTCTATCCCCTCACCTTTAGTGTCCGGGCACAAACCAGTGCTCAACAAATTCACTACTGTTTATTTACTGGAGGAACATGAAAACTACCACAGAACGCTCAGACAGGAAGCCTTGTGTTATTTCCTATCTTTAGAACTATTTATAGGTGAGATATTCCAGTCATGAGGAATGAATACTTTTGTCACCTGAATCATCAACAAACACTCCCAGGTACAGCACGGGTTAGATACAGACTAAAGCTGCCATAATCTGTCTTATGTATCTGGCTTATGACAGATACCGAGGGCTCCGTACTGAAGAAACTCTAGAGGAGTATAGAAAGTGCATGGGTGAAATTAAAAAGGAAATTAGGAAAGCAAAGAGAAGGCATGACAAAATAGTGGCAAGTAAAAGCAAGGAAAACCCTAAGATATTTTATAAATAGATTAAGAACAAGAGGATAACTAAAGAAAGAGTAGGACCTATTCGGGACCATAAAGGTAACATGTGTGTGGAGGTGGAAGATGTGGATATGGTTCTTAATGGATACCTTGCGTCTGTTTTAATAAAAGCGAGGGACGATGCAGACATCGTAATCAGGGAGGAGGAGTGTGAAATATTAGATGAAATAAACATAGTGAGAGAGGAAGTATTAAGAGGTTTAGCATCTTTGAAAGTGGCTAAATCCCCAGGCCCAGGCTGTTAAAAGAAGCAAGAGAGGAAATAGCAGAGGCTCTTGCCATCATTTTACAATCTTCTCTAGTTACAGGTGTGATGTTAGATGGCTGCTAATGTTATACCATCGTTTGAAAAGGAAGAAAGGGATAGACCGAGTCAGCCTAATCTCGGTGGTGGGAAAATTATTGGAAAAAATTCTGAGAGACAGGATAAATCTTTATTTAGAAAGATACGGATTAAACAAGGACAGTCAGCATAGATTTGTTAAGGGAAAGTCATGTCTGACTAACTTGATCACATTTTTTGAGGAGGTAACAGGAGAATCGATGAGGGCAGTGCGTTTGATGTAGTGTATATGGATTTTAGCAAGGTTTTTGATAAAGTCCCATATGGCAGACTGGTCATGAACGTAAAAGGCAAAGTGACAAGTTGGATCCAAATTTGGCTCAGAAGCAGGAAGCAAAGGGCAATGGTTGATGGGTGATTTTGTGACTGGAAGACTGTTTCCAGTGGGGTTCCACAGAGCTTGGTACTAAGTTCCTTGCTTTTTGCAGTATATATTAATGAATTAGACTTGAATGTAAGAGGTATGATTAAGAAGTTTGCAGATGATTCAAAAATTGGCTGTGTGGTTGATAATGAAGAAAAAAGCTGTGGGCTGCAGGAAGATATCAAATCAACTGGTCAGGTGGGCAGACAGTGGCAAATGGAATTCAATCCTGAGAAATGTGAGGTAATGCATTTGGGGAGGGCTGACAAGGCAAAGGAAATACACAATAAATGGTCGGACATTGAGAAGTGTAGAGTAACAGGAACCTTGGAGTGAATGTCCACAAATCCCTGAAGGTAGCAGAACATGTAGATAAGGTGGTTAAGAATGCATATTAGATACTTGCCTTTATTAGCCAAGACATAGGTTATAGGGGCAGGGAGGTTATGCTTGAACTCTATAAAACTAGTTAGGCCACAGCTAGAGTACTGCATGCAGTTCTGATCACCACATTACAGGAAAGATGTGATTGCACTAGAAAGGGTATGGAAGAGATTTACGAGGATGTTGCCTGGATGGGAGAATTTTGGCTATGAGGAATGATTGGATAAGCTGGGGTTGTTTTCTGTGGAACAGAAGAGGCTGACGGGAGACCTGATTAATGTGTGTAAAATTATGAGAGGACTAGATAGAATGGATATGAAGGACCTATTTCCCTTAGAGTGGTCAACAACCAGGGGACACAGATTTAAAGTAATTGGTAGGCAGTTTAGAGGAGATTTGAGGGGAAATGTTTTCACCCAGAGGGTGGTGGGATTCTGGAACCCACTGCCTGAAAGGGTGGTAGAGGCAGAAACCCTCACCACATTTTAAAAAGTACTTGGACATGCACTTGAAGTGCTGTAACCTATAATGCTATGGACCAAAAGCTGGAAAGTGGGAATAGGCTGGATAGCACTTTGTCGGCTGGCACAGACACAATGGCCCGAATGGCCTCCTTGTGTGCTGTAAATTTCTATGATTCTATGATTGTTCTATCAAACACTCCCAGGTCAGGTATAACATGGTTAGATACAAAGTAAAGCTGTCTTTCGGATGAGATGTTAAACCGAGGCCCCGTCTGCTCTCTCAAGTGGACGTAAAAATCCCATGGCACTATTTCTAAGAAGAGTAGGGGAGTTATCCCCGGTGTCCTGGCCAATATTTATCCCTCAATCAACATAACAAAAACAGATTATCTGGTCATTATCACACTGCTGTGGAGCTTGCTGTGCGCAAATTGGCTGCCGTGTTTCCCACATTACAACACTGACTACACTCCAAAAATACTTAATTGGCTATAATGTGCGTTGAGACGTCCGGTGGTCATGAAAGGTGCTGTATAAATGTAAGTTTTTTTTACCACTGTCCTATCAAACACTGCACAGGTTAGATACAAAAGAACTTTGAAGGAGTGGGGTGGGTTGGGGGGAGAGAGGTAGTATGGTGTAGGGGATTAGGGAGAGATTTTCCTTATCCCCTACTTCAGAGGTGCTTCCCTTACTGCTCTCTTGTGACACTTCCATTTCCAGCACAACCCATCATTGGGCCGATCTGAGGGGCAGTTTTGTGCTGTAACCTATGCCCTGTGGACTGTGGCCCACATTTATCCCACACAGCAGACAAAGCCTTTCCATCCCATTAGATGTGCACTAGATTTTATCCCAAACTGTCAGGATAAAGCACTGTTTTATTTTATTTGTTTTGCTGCCATTTTCTTCCACAATTTATACCTGCCACCTTATTCCAGGAGTTGTTGACTTCTTCTTGCAGAATGGTTTCAAGGGTGCCCTGCAATACTTTGCTGAAATGGCCATTCTTCATGTGTTAACTTTGATAGTGAGTGTCAAGCACTGTTTGACCAGACACTTGCAGCAGGGGTTTGCTGGAAAGTGGTCAGGGGAACGACTCCTGGCTGAACCCTAACCTCGGGAGCTAAGAATGATTGTAGTGGCGGCTATGACCAGCCAACTCAGCACAGATCGGGGACCAAAGATTGAACTTTCCTGTTCATAGGAACATAGGAATAGGAGGAGGCCATTCAGCTGTCGAGCCTGTTCCACCATGTCAATTAGATCATGGCTGCATCTTAACTCCATCTAGCCGCCTTGGTTCCCTAACCCTTAATACACTTGCCGAACAAAAATCTATCAATCTGAGCTTTGAATTTTTCAATTGACCCCCAGACTCAACAGCCTTTTTGGGGGAGAGAGTTCTAGATTTTCACTATGCTTTGGGTGAAGAAGTGCTTCCTGACATCATCCTTGAACAGCCTAGCTCTAATTTTAAGGTTATGCCCCTTGTGCTGGACTCCCTCACCAGCGGAAATAGATTCTCACTATCTACTCTATCAACTCCTTTAATCATTTTAAACACCTCAATTAGATCACCCTTTAATCTTCTATACATGAGAGAATATAAGGGTTCTTATTGGCCCAGTTACTCACTGGATACACACACTGAGCCAACAGAGGTTCAAAGCGTAGTTCTCTACCTCAGCAGCAACATAAGAATTAGGAGCAGGAGTAGGCCATTCGGCCCCTCGCACCTGCTCCGCCATTCAATAAGATCATGGCTGATCTTCGACCTCAACTCTACTTTCTTGTACTATCCCCATATTCCTTGATTCCCTTAATATTCAAAAATCTATCGATTTCTGTCTTGAATATATTCAATAGTTCTTTGGAAATCTGAAGTTTGTTCAGAATAAAATGTTCAGAATCATTCCCTGCTCAAGTACTGTTGCAGAGGAATTGCAAGAGATCAAAAAAACTGGTTGAAGTCAGAAATAGATCTTCGTTCAGTATTTATTGGAGGCTTTTAAACTCTATCCAAAGCTGTTTTGCAAAGGGTAATTGACCCATAATGGGTTTTTCTCAACATAGGTATGTGTCACATTTCAGGGTTTCAGACCATGCCACCACAGAGGAAATTGGTGTAATATATGTTAAAAATGCTACAATTGAGTTAAACTCAGTTCAAAGCATTGGCAGGACAGCGAGTAGATATAGATTAAGATTCAGATAGGGTGTTTGAACCAGCAAATGTCAGACATTGAAAGCCTGTTTGAACATTTTGGACATTTGAATGATCATTTGCATATTTTGGTTGAGATAAGTCGAATCAGCAGAGGTTGTTCCTCGGGTGAGATTCCACTTCCTGGGGTCAGAATTTAGAAAAAGGAAAGAAAATCACATGTTTGGAATCAGTCAGAGCTAACAAAAGGCTGCAAGTAGGTAGGTTTGGGGCAGAGCTGGGAATTCAAGATATAGTGCAGCCTGGTTTTCCCAGCTTTTCAGAATGGCAGGCAGTGACTAGTGGGGTAGCGCAAGGTTCAGTGCTGGGACCCCAGCTATTTACAATATACATTAATGATTCAGACGAAGGAATTGAATGTAATATCTCCAAGTTTGCAGATGACACTAAGCTGGGTTGCAGTGTGAGCTGTGAGGAGGATGCTAAGAAGGTGCAGGGTGACTTGGACAGGTTAGGTGAGTGGGCAAATACATGGCAGATGCGGTATAATGTCGATAAATGTGAGGTTATCCACTTTGATGGCAAAAACATGAAGGCAGAATATTATCTGAATCGTGACAGATTAGTAAAAGGGGAGGTGCAATGAGACCTGGGTGTCATGGTACATCAGTCATTGAAAGTTGGTATACAGGTACAGCAGGCGGTGAAGAAGGCAAATGGCATGTTGGCTTTCATAGTGAGAGGGTTTGAGTAGAGAAGCAGGGAGGTCTTACTACAGTTGTACAGGACCTTGGTGAGACCACACCTTGAATATTGTGTACAGTTTTGGTTTCCTAATCTGAGGAAGGACATTCTTGCTTTTGAGGGAGTGCAGTGAAGGTTCATCAGACTGATTCCGGGATGGCAGGACTGATATATGAAGAAAGATTGGATAGACTAGGCTTATATTCAATGGAATTTAGAAGAATGAGAGGGGATCTCATAGAAACATATAAAATTCTGACGGGATTGGACAGGTTAGATGCAGGAAGAATGTTCCCGATGTTGTGGGAAGTCCAGAGCCAGGGGTCACAGTCTAAGGATGAGGGATAAGCCATTTAAGACCGAGATGAGGAAAAACTTCTTCACTCAGAGAATTGTGAACATAGAATTCTCTACCACAGAAAGTTATTGAGGCCAGTTCATTAGATATATTCAAAAGGGAGTTAGATGTGGCCCTTATGACTAAAGGGATCAAGGAGTATGGAGAGAAAGCGGGAATGGGGTACTGAGGTGCATGATCAGCCATGATCTTATTGAATGGTGGTGCAGGTTCGAAGGGCCGAATGGCCTACTCCTGCACCTATTTTCTATGTTTCTAAATGGTTAAATGGTTACCCAGGAAGAGTAGTGTGGTCCTCGCACATATTTGGTCAAGATGTTTGATAATGGAAAGGTTAGGTTTGTTCACATTGATCATATTTTATTGACAGATGTGGAAGGAGTTGAAAGTTGGAATGATTCGATTATTTCTGATGAATCAGGTAGTCTTATTACAAGTACAGTACCAGTCACAAATCCTACATCAGATGTACTAGAGACAAGTCCAAGAGAAAGTCAGAATTTAAGTCCGACTCCGAGTCAGGCAGACAAATAGTCTGAAATTGTAAAGAGTCAAAATGTAGATCAAGGGTTGCCCTTGGAGGAATTTTGACATAACTCACACTTGTGAGCAGTCACTCATACTCTGTGCTTCTCTCATCATTTGAACATTTCATTCAATATGTTACGGATTTTCCTGTTTGGTGCTGAAACGAGTATGTCATCTATATAACATACTACCCCTTTAATGCCTTGCAAAATCTGGTTCATCACCCCTTGGAATATGGTGGGGGCAGATTGCACTCCAAATGGTAGCCTATTAAATCGATATAGGCCTCGATGAGTATTTATAGTCAAGCATGAATTGGACTCCTCATCTAGTTCAAGTTGTAAGTAGGCATTTGTGAGATCAAACTTTGAGAAGATCTGACCACCTGTCAACGTTGTGAACAAATCTTCTACATTTGCTAATGTATTGAATAGAAACTTCCAGAACCTGGTTTACGATTACTTTATAATCACCATACAACCTTACCTTACCATCTGACTTAGGTACACCAACAATGGGTATAGCCCAATTATATAGATCTATCTTCGAATAATGTTCCCAGTCTCTAGTCTTTTGAGTTCTTGCTTAACTTTCTCCTTGACTGTAGTACGGGACGTGGCTTGCAGTAAACTGGTCTAGAGTACTTCTATACCTGACACTCACTTGAAGCCTTGGATCGGACCGCCCATTTCACAGAACACCCTCGGATACTTCTTGATGACATCATCCTTCGATGCAAATCTCGCTTCAACACGAAAAATCTCACTCCAATCCAGCTTCAGTGATCCCAACCAATTACTGCCTATTAAGGCAGGCTTGTCTCCTGCCACTCTGAAATTGATCCTTGTATTTCACCTGTACCGTGATACGTCCTACTACAGGAATGTTCTCTCCCGAGTAGCCTCGCAGCTGTATCTTCGACTTTTCCATTGAAAAATCACTCAACTTGTCGAGATATAGCGATTCTGCTACTATGCTCATGGATACACCAATGCCAATTTCTATGGATATCTTGGTTTCTGCAACATCTACTTGGATGATGATACTTTTCAAATTGCTGTTCGATACCCTCATGCTCCTGATGATGTGTATCTCCTTGTCCTGTTGCTTTTTTTCCGTGGAAGGTAGTCTCTGGGGTTTTCTACCTGCAGCCTTGAAAGTTGGTTTACTCTTCAGTCGGCATGCCTTTGCAAGATGCCCAGTTTTCTTTGACATAGCTGGCTGACAAACTAAATCAAAAGTCAAGTTGGAGTTGTCCACAACTTTCTTCTGATCGCTTCATTTTTCATCCCACTAACAAAGTCGTCACACAATGCTCGGTCCTGAAAGTTTCTGAAATGATACTTCCTCAATGCTACAATATACTCACTGATACTTTTGTCAATTAATTGATTTTGGGTTCCAAAACGATAACTTTCAGCAATTTCAAGGGGCTCAGGACTGTAGTGTTGTTAGAATCTCCGTCAGTGATGTGTCCTTTGGCTTGACAGGAACAAACACATTTTTCAGGGTTTCATACACCTTGGGCCCTGCTTCAGTCAGGAAAATAGCCCGTTTTCTATCTAACACCACCCGGTTACGGTTTTCATCATCTGTGACTTAGAAACATAGAAACATAGAAAATAGGTGCAGGAGCAGGCCATTCAGCCCTTCTAGCCTGCACCGCCATTCAATGAGTTCATGGCTGAACATGAAACTTCAGTACCCCCTTCCTGCTTTCTCGCCATAACCCTTGATCCCCCGAGTAGTAAGGACTTCATCTAACTCCCTTTTGAATATATTTAGTGAATTGGCCTCAACTACTTTCTGTGGTAGAGAATTCCACAGGTTCACCACTCTCTGGGTGAAGAAGTTTCTCCTCATCTCGGTCCTAAATGGCTTACCCCTTATCCTCAGACTGTGACCCCTGGTTCTGGACTTCCCCAACATTGGGAACATTCTTCCTGCATCTAACCTGTCTAAACCCGTCAGAATTTTAAACGTTTCTATGAGGTCCCCTCTCATTCTTCTGAACTCCAGTGAATACAAGCCCAATTGATCCAATCTTTCTTGATAGGTCAGTCCCGCCATCCCGGGAATCAGTCTGGTGAACCTTCGCTGCACTCCCTCAATAGCAAGAATGTCCTTCCTCAAGTTAGGAGACCAAAACTGTACACAATACTCCAGGTGTGGCCTCACCAAGGCCCTGTACAACTGTAGCAACACCTCCCTGCCCCTGTATTCAAATCCCCTCGCTATGAAGGCCAACATGCCATTTGCTTTCTTAACCGCCTGCTGTACCTGCATGCCAACCTTCAATGACTGATGTACCATGACACCCAGGTCTCGTTGCACCTTCCCTTTTCCTAATCTGTCACCATTCAGAAAATAGTCTGTCTCTCTGTTTTTACCACCAAAGTGGATAACCTCACATTTATCCACATTATACTTCATCTGCCATGCATTTGCCCACTCACCTAACCTATCCAAGTCACTCTGCAGCCTAATAGCATCCTCCTCGCAGCTCACACTGCCACCCAACTTAGTATCATCCGCAAATTTGGAGATACTGCATTTAATCCCCTCGTCTAAATCATTAATGTACAATGTAAACAGCTGGGGCCCCAGCACAGAACCTTGCGGCACTCCACTAGTCACTGCCTGCCATTCTGAAAAGTACCCGTTTACTCCTACTCTTTGCTTCCTGTCTGACAACCAGTTCTCAATCCACGTCAGCACACTACCCCCAATCCCATGTGCTTTAACTTTGATGATACTATTCAGTGAAAAACATTTCTAGCCATTCCACATGCTCCAAAAGTGTCTCGGTGGCATTGAAACTCGCCCAAGTGCCCTATTATTCCCATAGGCATGCCCATCTGGACTCTTCAGTTCAGCCAAGTGTGCTTGTACTTTGCCTTGGATTTTTAGCTGTTCTGCAACACAAAGGACCTCTCTAGTCTCTCTGTTGTTTGCCTGGAATCATCCACCAACAAAACTTTCAGTTAGGGAATCTAGGAATCCGATCTTTCATCGCCAAAGCGGTATCTTCTCTACGACATCACAAACACACACTTACAAGATGGCTTCAACTCAGGAACTTGTCAGGTGACCTGTCACCTGATGTTTTTATTGTATTTCCAGCAATGGCTGCATCAACACAGTAGTCCACTAGGTGGAGCAGTAGTTCACTAGATGGAGCTATATATTACAAAAACAAAAAGGGAATATTCTGTGTGCTATTCAGGATAGCTTTGGGTGCTTTGTTGTTTACAGAAATTGTTGTAGAAGTTTAAAAGAAATGTCTGGAATTGTTACTTCTGTTCCAGTGGATAAATCAGCCTCTTGTTTCGTCATCTGCCTCGCTCAATCAGTGTGCTCATCAACTGAGTCAGCTATGAAATATAAGAGACATAAGTGCCTTGTCGGTGGTGGAAAGGCTTCAGGGAGTCAATGATGAGACACTTGCCGCAGAATACCCAGCCTCTGATCTGCTCTTGTAGCCATGATATCTATGTGGTTGGTCCAGACAAATTTCTGGTCAATGGTGACTCCCCCCAGTATGTTGATGATGGGAGGTTCGACCATGGTAATGCCATTAAGAACATAAGTAAATAGGAGCAGGAGTAGGCCATACAGCCCCTCGAACCTGCTCCGCCATTTAACAAGATCATGGCTGATCATCGACCTCAACTTCCCGCCCGATCTCCATAAGCCTTGATTCCCCTAGAGTCTAAATATGTATCTATCTCAGTCTTGAATATACTCAAAGACTCAAAATCCACAGCCCTCCAGGGCAGACAATTCCAAAGATTAACAAACCGTTGAGTGAAGAAATTCCTCCTCATCTTGGTCTTAAATGGCCTACCCCTTATCCTGAGACTATGCCTCCTATTTCTAAACTCTTCAGCCAGGGGAAGCATACGCCCTACATCTACCCTGTCAATCTCCTTCAGAATCTTGTATGTTTCAATGAGATCACCGCTCATTCTTCTAAACTCCAGAGAGTATAGACCCAATCTACACAATCTCTCATCATAGGTGTTATATATGTGGACTTGTACTTAATCTGTACAGCCACAAGAGGGCTCATTCCCCGGAGTCCCAAGGGATCCCATAATCCCTTGGGAGCACAGGTATTTAAGAAGGCTTCACAGGTTGGAGAGGCACTCTGGAGACCTGCAATAAAAGATGAAGGTCACACTTTACTTTGAGCTCACAGAGCTGACTCTTTCTCCATACACCACAACTGGCGACGAGCTAGATGGGAAAGAGAGCGCTGTCAAACGAAGGGCGATCCTCCTCACCGTCTGTGGGGCACCAACGTATGGCCTCATGAAGAATCCGCTCACTCCAGCGAAACCCACAGAGAAATCGTACGACGATTTGTGCACACTGGTACGAGAGCATTTGAACCTGAAGGAAAGCGTTCTGATGGCGAGGTACCGGTTGTACACCTACAAAAGATCTGAAGGCCAGGAAGTAGCGAGTTATGTCGCCAAGCTAAGACACCTTGCAGGACATTTGGAGCACATGCTCAGAGACTTTTTCATACTTGGCATTGGCCACGAAATCACACTTCGCAAACTTTTGACTGTAGCGACCCCAAGTAAGGCCATAGCGATAGCCCAGGCGTTCATTGCCACCAGTGACAATACTAACAAATCTCTAGGCACACAAGTGCTGCTACAAGTACTGTGAACAAAGTGGTGATGTTTTCGAATCATAACAGAAGGGCAGGTCACACATATCTGCAGCTACATGTCTGCAGATGTCTGAGTCCACCATCAAGGGTGATGAATGCAAGGCCATTAACACCTTGTTGGCGCTGCAGGGGTGATCATCGTTTCCATTCATGCCGATTCAAAGGATACGCTTGCAAGGACTGTGCATCAATGGGACACCTCCAACAAGTGTGCAGGCGAGCTGCTAAGCCTGTTAAACCTGCAAACCACCAGGTTGCAGAAGAGGATCACGACGAAACAGAGCCTCAGATAGAGGAGGCAGAGGTACATTGGGTGCACACATTCATCACGAATTGTCCCTCGATAATGCTGAATGTTGAACTAAATGGACTCCTGGCGTCAATGGAGCTGGACACGGGCGCAAGCCAGTCCATCATGGGCAAAAAGACTTTCGAAAGGTTGTGGTGCAACAAGGCCTCAAGGCCAGTCTTAACTCCAGTACGCACAAAACTAAGAACTTACACAAAAGAACTGATTCCTGTAATCGGCTGTGCTACCGTAAAGGTCTCCTACGATGGAGCGGTACACAAGCTACCACTCTGGGTGGCACCGGGCGATGGTCCCACGCTGCTCGGCAGGAGCGGGCTGGGAAAGACACGCTGGAACTGGGACGACGTCCGAGCACTCTCGTCCGCTGATGACACTTCGTGTGCCCAGGTCTTAAACAAATTTCCTTTGTTGTTTGAACCAGGCATCGGGAAGTTCCAAGGAGCAAAAGTGCAGATCCACCGAAATTCCTGGGGCGCGACCCATCCATCACAAGGCGAGAGCAGTACTGTACATGATGAGAGAAAGGGTAGAGATCGAGCTAGACCGGCTACAAAGAGAGGGCATCATCTCACCGATCGAGCTCAATGAGTGGGCCAGTCCTATTGTCCCAGTCCTCAAGGGAGACGGCACCGTCATAATCTGTGACGATTACAAAGTAACTATCAATCGTTTCTCCCTGCAGGACCAATACTCACTACCAAAAGCCGACGACCTCTTTACAACGCTGGCGGGAGGAAAGACATTTACGAAGCTGGATCTGACTTCAGCCTACATGACGCAGGAACTGGAGGAATCATCGAAGGCCCTCACCTGCATCAACACGCACAAAGGTTTTTTTGTTTATAAGAGATGTCCGTTTGGAATACGATCAGCGACAGTGATATTCCAGAGAAACATGGAAAGTTTACTGAAGTCGGTTCCGCACACCGTGGTTTTCCAGGACGACATCTTGGTCACAGGTCCGAACACAGTCGAGCACCTGCAGAAACTGGAGGAGATTCTGAGTTGACTCAACCGGGTGGGGCTCAGGTTAAAACGCTCCAAGTGCATTTTCCTGGTGCCTGAAGTGGAGTTCCTGGGAAGGAGGATTGCGACAGACAGCATCAGGCCCACCAACGTGAAGACGGAGGCAATTGAGAATGCACCAAGGCCACAGAATGTGATGGAGCTGCGGTCGTTTCTGGGACTCTTGAACTACTTTGGTAACTTCTTACCGGGTCTCAGCACATTGCTAGAACCACTACATGTGTAACTACGAAAAGGGGGTGAATGGGTTTGGGGCAAAAGCCAAGAAAATGCCTTTGTAAAAGCGAAAAAATTGATATGCTCAAACAAATTGCTTGTGTTGTATGATCCATATAAGCGTTTGGTACTAGAATGTGATGCGTCGTCATATGGCGTCGGGTGTGTATTGCAAAAAGCTAATGATTTGGGGAAACTGCAACAAGTTGCTTATGTATCCAGGAGTCTGTCTAAGGCCGAGAGAGCCTACAGCATGATTGAAAAAGATGTGTTAGCATATGTCTATGGGGTAAAGAAAATGCATCAATACCTGTTTGAGCTAAAATTCAAATTGGAAACTGACCATAAGGCACTTATATCCCTGTTTTCCGAGAGTAAAGGGATAAATACCAACGCATTGGCCTGCATCCAAAGATGGGCGCTCACGTTGTCCGCATACAACTACGCCATCCGCCACAGGCCAGGCACAGAAAACTGCGCCGATGCTCTCTGTAAGCTGCCATTGCCCACCACGGGGGTGGAAATGGAGCAGCCCGCAGATCTAGCCATGGCTATGGAAGCATTTGACAGTGAGCAATCACCCGTCACTGTCCGGCAGATCAAAGCCTGGACAGGCCAGGACCTCTTATTATCTCTAGTCAAAAGCTGTGTGCTTCACGGGAGCTGGTCCAGTGTTCCAGTGGAAATGCAGGAAGAGATAAAGCTGTTCCAATGGCGCAAAGATGAAATGTCTATACAGGTAGACTGCCTTCTGTGGGGCAATCAAGTAGTGGTCCCCAAGAAGGGCAGAGATACCTTCATCAATGACCTTCACAGTACCCACCCAGGCATCGTAATGATGAAAGCGATAGCCAGATCCCACGTGTGGTGGCCCGGTATCGATGCGAATTTAGAGTCCTGCATTCACAGATGTAATACATGCTCGCAGTTAAGCAATGTGCCCAGGGAGGCGCCGCTAAGTTTATGGTCTTGGCCCTCCAAACAGTGGTCTAGGGTACACGTGGACTATGCAGGCCCGTTCTTGGGTAAAATGTTCCTTGTGGTTGTAGACGCGTACTCCAAGTGGATTGAATGTGAGATAATGTCGGCTAGCATGTCCGCTGCCACTACTGAAAGCCTGCGGGCCATGTTTGCCATTCATGGCTTACTCGATGTTCTGGTGAGCGACAACGGGCCATGTTTTACCAGTGCTGAGTTCAAAGAATTCATGATCCGTAACAGGAACAAACATGTCACATCTGCCCCGTTTAAACCATTAAGCAAGGCTTGAAGAGGGTAACTGAAGGCTCACTGCAGACTCGCCTATCCCGAGTCCTGCTTAGCTACCACATGAGACCCCACTCACTTACTGGGATCCCACCTACTGAACTGCTCATGAAAAGAGCACTTAAGACAAGGCTCTCGTTAGTTCACCCTGATCTACATGAACAGATAGAGAGCAGGCGGCTTCAACAAAGTGCATACTATGATAGCGCAAATGTGTCACTGAGCCTATACTTTTATTAAATTATGGACAAGGTCCCAAGTGGCTTCCCGGCACTGTCGTGGCCAAAGAGGGGAGCAGGGTGTTTCAGGTCAAACTTTCAAATGGACTCATTCACCGGAAACACTTGGACCAAATCAAACTCAGATTTACGGACGACCCTGAGCAACCCACCTTTTTTGAGCCCCCAACATACATATCAATGGCAACCGATGGTTGACCACGAAGCAGAACCCATCATCCACAGCAGCCTTGCAGGGCCCAACACACCAGGCAGCCCAGCAAGGTCAGCTGCACAGCAACCCAGCAAGGGCCCAACAAATGATTCAACCACACCAGCATTCACACCGAGACGATCAACCAGGGCAAGAAGGGCCCAGATCGACTCACATTGTAAATAGTTACCCTATTAACTTTGGGGGGGGGGGGGAAATGTTGTTATATATGTGGACTTGTATTTACTCTGTACAGCCACCAGAGGGCTCATTCCCCAGAGTCCCAAGGGATTCCATAATCCTTTGGGAGCACAGGTATTTAAGGAGGCTTCACAGGTTGGAGAGGCACTCTGGAGACCTGCAATAAAAGACTAAGGTCACACTTTACTTTGAGTTCAGTGTTCAGTCTGACTGTTTCTCCATACACCACAATAAGACAGCCCTCTCATCCTAGGAATCAATCTATTGAACCTTTGTTGCACCACCTCCAAGGCAAGTATATCCTTCCTTTAGATAAGGAGACCAAAACTGTGCACAGTACTCCAGGTGTGATCTCACCAAGGCCCTGTACAATTGTAGTATTCTTATACTCCAACCCCCTTGCAATAAAGGACAACATGCCATTTGCCTTCCTTATTGCTTGCTATACCTGCATGCTAGCTTTCTGTGTTTCTTGCACAAGGACACCCAAATCTTTCACCAATATTTATAAGTTTCTCACCATTTAAAAAATATTCTGTTTTTCTATTCTTCCTATCAAAGCAAATAACCTCACATTTCCCTCCGTCATACTCCATCTGCCATCATACTACCTACTCACTCAGTCTATCTCTATCCCTTTGCAGACACTTTGTGTTCTCCTCACAGCTTACTGTCCCACCTAGCTTTGTATCATCAGCAAACTTGGATACATTATACTTGGTCCCTTCATCTAGGTCATAAATATAGATTTTAAATAACTCAGGCCCCAGCTGTGATCCTTGCAGCACCCAACTAGTTTGAACCTGTTAACCTGAAAAAGACCCATATATCCCTACTCTCTGTTTTCTGTCTGTTAACCAATCCTCTATCCATGGTACTATATGACCCCAATTCTCATGAGCTCTTATCTTGTATGATAACTTTTTATGTGGCACCTTATTGAATGCCTTTTGGAAATCTAAATATACTATAATATTATTGCAATACCTTTATAACAAGCTCCTACTCTTTCTGATTAATATTCTGCCCAATGATGTAGCGACTATTAGGGGGCCCATATACTACTCCCACCACTGTTTTCTGTCCCTCGTTATTCCTTATCTCTACCCATACTGATTCTACTTCCTGATCTCCCGAGCTGAGATCCTTTCTCTCTCCTGTCCTTATGTCATCCTTTATTATCAGGGCTACCCCACCTCCTTTATTAGTCTGCCTGACTTTTCGAAAAGTCAAGAACCCTGGAAAATGTAGTTCCCAACCTTGGCCACCTTGTAACCACCTTACTGTAATGGCTATTAGATCAAACCTATTTATCTCTATTTGTGCTACTAATTCATCTATCTTATTATGAATGCTTTGTGCATTCAGATAAAGAGCCATTCATTTTTTCCATTATTCCCTATTCCCTGCTTTGACTTTATTCTCTGCTGCACTGTTACCGTTAAATGCTCTGTCCCTTCCTATCACACTCTGCTTATCTTTACCCAAATCACTTCACTGCTCTATTGCATTCATCTTTCACTTTAGATTTCTAAATTTCCCCATACCTGACCCCCCCCCCCCCCCCCCCTACACTTTTTAGTTTAAAGGCCTATCTCCAGCCCTAGTTATTCGTTTCACCAGGTCCCAGCCCACTTTAAGTGGAGCCTGTACTGATGGAACAGCTCCCTCTTTCCCCAGTACTAGTGTCACTGCCCCGTGAATTGAAACCCCTTCATCCTACACCGTTCTTTGAGCCACGCATTTAACTCTCTGATCTGCTTGACCCTATGCCAATTTACACGTGGCTAAGGTAGTAAACCAGAGATCATTACCCTTGAGGTTCTGCTTATTAATTTCGACCCTAGCTCCACAAACTCTTTCAGCAGAACCTCATTCTTAGTTCCACCTATGTCGTTGGTTCCTACATGGACCATGACAACTGGATCCTCCCCCTCCCATTCCCACTCCTTTTCCCGCCATGAGGAGATATCCTTAACTCTGGCACCAGGCAGGCAACACATCCTTCAGGACTCTCTTTCGCGACGGAAGAGAACAGTATCTATCCCCTGACTGTACTGTCCCCTACCACTGTCACATTCCTTCCCTCTCCCCCCACTTGGATGCCCGCCTGTACCACAGTGCCATGGTCAGTTTGCCCATCCTCCCTGCAGTGCCTTTCCTCATCCATACAGGTTGCAAGTACCTCGTACCTGTTGGATAAGGCTGAGGCTCCTCCATCATTATATCCTGGATCTCCATACCTGCCTGACTCGCAGTCACATCCTCCTATCCCTGACCACTAAAGTACTACTAAACCTAGAGGATGTGACTGCCTCCTGGAACAAAGTGTCCAGGTAACTCTCCCCCTCCCTGATGCCCCGCAATGTCTGCAGCTCCTACTCCAGCTCAACAACTCTGAGCCAAAGTTCCTTGAGCTGCAGACACTTACTGCAGATGTGGTTGCTCGGGATCGCGATGCACTCCACCAACTCCCAAATGCTGCAATTAAAACACACCACCTGCCCTGTCATCTCTAACCTTATTTTACTTATTAATGAATTTGTTACAGCTTTTATTCAATCGATATTTTAGTTTTATTGTTTGATTATTTTGTCTAGTTTGTTATTAATTTAATAAGTACTAGTAAGTTACAGTTTCTCAGCTCTTTATCTAACCCCCTTTCCTAACTTACAGAGCAATAGAAAAGCTGCAATACTCACCAATCAATCACCTACCTGCTCTCCTGGAACGTCCCTCTTCAATTTTTATTTGTTTTTTTGAATCGGAGCCTGTTGCTGCTTTAATTCAAGTCCGCTCTCGGGCCGTTCTTTATCCTCTCACTGCTCCCGCTGCTTTAAGTCCGGTCCACTTTCTGTCTTTTGGATGAGGCCGAGGCATCGTCTGCCCTCTCAGGTGGATGTAAAAGATACCATGGCACTATTTTGAAGAAGAGCAGAGGAGTTATCCCCGGTGCCCTGGCCAATATTTGTCCCTCAATCAACATAACGAAAACAGATTATCTGGTCATTATCACATTGCTGTTTGCGGGAACTTGCTGTGCGCAAGATGGCTGCTGCGTTTCCCACATTACATCAGTGACTACATTTTAAAAAGTATTTCATTGTCTGTAAATCGTTTTGAGACATCCGGTGGTCATGAAAGGCGCTATATGAATGCAAGTCTTTCTCTCAGGCCGCTCTTTATGTTCTCGCCACTGCATTGAATGCCAACAGGCATTTTCTTGGTCGTTGCCTGGCATGGATGTTGCTTACCACTTATCAGGACAAGCCTGGATGTTGTCCTGCTGCATGCAGGTATCGGCTGCTTCATTATCTGTGCAATTGCAAATGGAACTGAATGCTGTGCAATCATCCGCAAACATTACCAGTTCTGACCTTACAATGAAAAGAAGGATTAATGAAGCAGCTGAAGATGCCTAGGACACTGCCCTGAGGAACTCCTGTCGCGGGCTGACATGATTGGCCTCCAACAACCACAACCATCTGCCTTTGTGCTAGGTATGAGTCCAGACAGTGATTCCCATTGACTCCGACTGATCATCATCATCACAGGCAGTCCCTCGAATCGAGGATGACTTGCTTCCACGTCAAAAGTTCACAGGTGTTTCAATGAAGGACCTAATATTCAAGGTCCCGAACTACATCTTGAAGGCTGGAAGATGCCTGTGCATGGATTTTTTTAACGTGTGGTGGCCGTTGCACACCAACCACCACACGGGCTTGACAGAGCTAGGTCTTGGTCCATTGGCAAGGGTTAACCAAGACGACTGGAGACCAGCTCTGCTGCACGGACCTAGTGTGCACACATATCGCAGTGTGGGCTGGTCCGTGCTGCCCCTGGGCCCTCACCTTTACTGGGCCCCGAACTCGTGCCTCTCCTGGGCACCGATCACGTCCCTTTACAATCTCTCGCCGCTCCTTCGCCCCGCTCCTGCTGTACCTGCCTGCACTCCAATCAGCGACCTGGATCTTGGTGACGTCTCTCTTCACTGCCGTTGCTCTCCTGCTCCAGCACGTGCTGCTCCCTGGAGTGGTATACCGCCACGCTGCTCCTTCCACTCCCCGGCCTGCTCCAATGGTGCTCGATACTGTCATGGGCAGATGCATCTGTAACAAGTACATTGGTGAGGACGAGGTCAAATAGGTTTTTCCCTTGTGTTGGTTCTCTCTTCACCTGCTCAAGCCCAGTCTGGCAGCTTTGTCGTTCAGGACTCGGCCAGCTCGGTCAGTAGTGGTCCAGTGGCAAGGGTTAACCAAGACGACTAGAGACCTGCTCTGCTGCACGGACCTAGCATACACACATATCGTAGTGTGGGCTAGTCCGTGCTGCCCCCCGGGCCCTCGGCTCCACTGGGCCGCGTACCCTCATCTGTCAAACTTCTGCCACAAACACTCACCGCTACCCCGCCCCGACCTTTCCACTCCTCTGTACCTGGGCCCGGCCGATGTTCCTGCTCACGCTCCAAAACGGCAACCAGGGTTTTGCACACCCATCACCCCTGTGCTCGCTGACCTATATTGGTTTCCGGTTAAGCAGCACCTCAATTTCAAAATTCCCATCCTTAATTTCAAATCCCTCCATGGCCTCACCCCTCCCTATCTCTGTAATCTCCTCCAGCCTCACAATCCCCCTGAGATATCTGCACTTCTCTAATTCTGGCCGCTTGAGCATCCCTAATTATAATCGCTCAACCATTGGTGGCTGTGCTGCCTGTTGCCTAGGCCCCAAGCTCTGAAACTCCCTGCCTAAACCTCTCCGCCTCTCTACCTCTCATTTCCTCCTTCAAGATGCTCCTTAAAACATACCTCTTTTTGACCAAGCTTTTGGTCACCTGCCCTCATTTCTACTTATGCAGCTCGGTATCAAATTGTTTCATCTCATAATACTCCTGTGAAGCGCCTTGGGACGTTTCACTACATTAAAGGCTCTATATAAATACAAGTAGTTGTTGTTGTTCAATTGGGCTGGGTGTGCTTTTGTCATGTCTGAATCCGATGCCTAGGTCGATGCTGGTGGTCCATTCAATTTTATTATTCTTGTACTTTTTTCTAGCGGTTTGTTACAACTGAATGGCTTGCTCGGCCATTTCGGAGGGCAGTTAAGAGTTGCTGTGGGTCTGGAGTCACATATAGGCCAGACCGGTTAAGAACGGCAGGTTCTTTCCCTCAAGGACATTAGTGAACCAGATGGATTTTTACGACAATCCGATAGTTTCATGGTCACCATTACTGATGCTTTTTAATTCCAGGTTTATTTAATTTGCTGAATTTGAAATCACAAAATGCCATGGTGGTATTATGAACTCACATTTTCGGATTAGTGGTAAAGTAACATAACCACTATGTTACCGTATCCTACATTGAACTATTGGTGTTTAGTTATGTTTGTGCTTGATGTTACTATTAATTGTATATAAATATGGTCGGTGCGTTTGTTTATAAACCCCAGATGTGTTTGTTAATCAGTCATTTTGAAGAGGGTTTGTAATGCAGTGTCAGTCGATGTTACATCCAGTAAACGGACTATTGCGTGGGGCAACTGTTGATCTAGGAGTTATGGAACACGGCCAGAACAAAGCATAGGAGTAGTGCAGCTTCAGGAACAAGGGTGAGGCACAGCTGTTAACTGTTGAGAAAATAGATTACGCTCGAAAAACCTGAAACTGTAGCGGTTTAACACTTGGTTTAAAGATATATATATTTTTGAGGGTATGCTCATCGCTAAGTGTTTTCCTCCCCTTGCGATTCCCAATGTGGTTTATTTTCCATAACTGGGAATGGGGTGGCCAATTCATGTCAAGAATGAACTTTGAAGATATGGACTGATTCTGCTGCTAAAAGCCCCGTCACAATGCAACAAACAATCGATTGACAATGCTGCTGCACTATAGGTCTGAATGAACCGAGCAAGTACTGAGGAGACGCTCTGCTCCCTCAGATACAGCTTGCTGTTTGATTGAAAGCACAGATACGACCCAATTGGCAGAGGAGCCTGAGCACTTTCGGCTCGAGGTTGGTGCAGTCTTCCACTGGGGCTCTTTGTGAAGGCCGCTCTCAGCTTGTCAGGCTCAGTAATGGAAGGATGCTGCTGGTGGTCTGAGAGCCGGTAAGTGCTGTTAATGGCTCAAGGCCCACTTCTGCTCCCTCCCTCTGCTCCATTTACTCTCCCACAGGGCCCTGCAATCACTGACGGATCTGGGCAGATCCAATTTGGAAGGCTCCACAGGCTGATCGCGAAGCCTGAGCTGGTAAGATTACTGCAGGACAATGAATCATTAGTCTGTAAAATTTTAATAGGCATCCTGTGTATTGATTATCTACTCAAAACTTTTGAGAGGATTATATTTATATCTTCCAACTACTTCATTAGCTAGTTTTGCATGCGAGACAAGTCTGGCTGACCTGACTATGGGGAATTATTGGATGTTGTACATTATACGGTGCAGCATTTTCCCTCTGCCCCTCCCATTGCTGGCTGGCTCACACCCTATAGGGTCCCGCCCTTCGAGTTGCTGGTGGTTGTACAGTTCTCTCCTCCCTACTGCTTGCCAAAGTTAATCTAGCAACAGCTGATGTGGGTGGGGATGTTGCATTTTTTCAAGGAGGCTTTGAGGGTGTACTTGAAGCATTTCCTCTGCCCACCTGGGGCTCGCTTGCCATGTCGGAGCTCTGAGTAGAGGGCTTGTTTTGGGAGTCTCGTATTGGGCATGCGGACGATGTGGCTCGTACATTGGAACTGATCGAGCGTAGTCAGTGCTTCGATGCTGAGGATGTTGGCCTGAGCGAGAACACTGACGTTGGTGCATCTGTCCTGCCAATGGATTTGCAGGATCTTGCAGAGGCAGCAATGGTGGTACCTCTCCAGTGATTTGAGGAGCCTGCTGTATATAGTCCATGGCCTAGACTTTCCACTTTTTTTGCATCGATACCGCCCACTTAACGTCCATTTTAATGCTGAGATGAGGTATGCCAGATATCACCCATTTGGCAACAAAATGGAAACTAACGCCCATGTATCACTCACTTATCGCCCAGAGTTACTTTCAGCATGTAGTTAATGCCGAGAATTAAGAATACCGCCCACCCACTTTTTTTTGCTGTAAAGTTCAGAATGGGTGAAACTAACGCCCTTAATATGGTTACTTTCGGCACCTCGCCCACATATCGCCGAAAATATCGCTCGCTAAAAAACCCGCTGAGAAAAAGTTGCTCTCACCTGAACTAAACCCAGTGGTATGGACGCCATGTTGTAAATCGGAGGTCGGTTCATATAAAAGGCTGCTTCAAGTTCTGGGGAGTTTTGATGTACTATGCAGTTATTTTAAGGTGATTTGAACATCTGAACAAACATCTTATTATTCTGTGGACTATTTCAATTTATTTTAGGTGTTTTAGTAGGTAAATTTATTGTTTGTGAACAATAGGTATAATACTGATTGTGATTGTAATGGGGCCTGTAATTTCTCAGCCTGTCGATGACTACGTGCTGCAGACTAGAGATGGCAGAAGGTATATTCAAGAGCATTATGTACCCAGTCAAAGAGGTGGCACACACTGAGGAGGAGGATGAGAACTTACATCCCACGCACTTACAGGGAGAAGCAGTCTTATCTGAGACAATGCACAACAAGGTTATGTGAAATAAAAAATATTTAATGAGAACATTTGTATAAAATCATAATAACTGTAACAAACACCTCACCCCACACCACCCCACAACAAATTGATGACATTTATATCATTCATAAAAGTGTTCACATTTCAAACAAAACTTCACAATCAAAGAACACAAATGCAAAAAAACAAGCTAAATCCCTCCCACCTTCCCCCAAACCTCCCAACAAAATAGCAACAACATCAAAATACTGTGACCAATACAACACCTGCGGCCAAACACCTCACTTTCCTTTCCCCACACCGCTTCTCCTCCCCACCTCTACCCCTTCCCCTTCCCTTTTTGACTCCAAGCCGCCTGGCTGAGGAGCTCCTTAGGCGCTGCTTCATTTGGGGGGGGGGGGGATGAAGGCAGAACTGCTGCTTGGATGGATATGGAAGAGGACGGTCCCGAGGTGGGAATGTGCTCTGAGCCAGAAGCAAGATCTTCCTCCTGGCTCTCGTGTCGTTGGCAATAGGGGTACGATACACCTTGGGGTGCAATGCCGCACTCTGGGACCACTGGGAGCCCTCTGCCACCAGTGTTCCAGGGCTTCCACCATCTGCGGCACATACTCGGTCATGGTGGCGGACATGCTGGCCAGCTGTTTGGATATGCCCCCCATTGTCTGGAGGATCTGCTGACCTATCTCAACACTCCTCCTGGACAAGTGTACCATGTCCCCACTCAGATCTGCCGCTCATGGAGCAGACCTGCTGCGTCGAACCAACCTCCGCGTTCCGCGTGGTCGGCGGTGTCCTGGAGACACCTGGGGTGCCCTGCGGCAAGGTGCTTGGACCCAGTACCTCCACGGTGGAGGAAGGCATGGCCACAGGAAGACTAGATGTAATCGGTCTCGACTGCCTTATGGAGCTTGGCGATGCACGCTCCTCGAAGTCTGCATTTTCATCCATAGAGAAGGCACCCAGCAGCTCCACGGACGATAATTGGGGCTCCTCAGCACCAGATGGATGATCGTCCGGCGAGTCTGGCCCCGCACTTCAACCTTCTTGGCTCGGTGGTGTTGCATGGGGCCGTGCTGTTGGCTGAGCTACAAAACATAAATGAGGCTATCAGAGGAGAAGTGGGTGCTAGGATCACAAGGGGATTCCAACGCTACACACAGCATATGCATAACAAAAGCACCACTGCTATCAAAATCATCACAGATATCACATTTCATGACCATGACCAAATTCTGCATTGCAATGATTCTCATGAGGCCATTATTATTTAGAGAACGCTTTTAACAATCATCTATCCTATATTATTGGTCAGATATGAGTGGGTGTGATATCTATTGACTTTACATCATGCAATGGTGTATATTTTACTCATGTGGCGTCACATCAGGTTCTGATGCTGCTTGTGTGGCTGACTGGGGGTGGCTCCCCACTAGTGCCAGCACCCGCTCCTCAATGTCAGTGAGCTCGATGATGACTGGTGGCCCCCCACCCGTTCGCCTCTGCTCGGCCCTATTCTTCAAAAGCTTCTTCTGTAAAAGGTAACAACAGCATGACATGGCATGAGATCATTGCATGATATCATTGCTAGGTACTGTCACAGAGACTGATACAACACATAACCGACAGATGTAATCATGTATATTAAGAAAATTATCATTATTTACCTAACGACGTACACCGTCAATGCAGGCTTTGAGTAAAACATTCCCAGTATAAGTGCAAGACATTACATCTGATTTTAATCACTCATTACAATTACAATTCAAATTATATAATTATATAAGTAAATGTAAATAAATGTAATACTTACTCTGGCAGATCTGACAAGGTCGTTGCAGTGCTTGCAGCACTGGTTGCCCTCATGCACCTCGTTCGTCGCCGATTAGACCACCTTAAATATGTCGGCCCATATCTTCTGGTAGACCTTTGGGGTGGGCTTCCCACGCACACCCCAGGTCAATTGACCTCAACGTGACTTCACCTCCTGCAGGAGGGAGGCATTGGCCTCAGCGGAGAATCTCCTCGCTCTTTTTCGTCCTCCCAATTGTTCCTCTCCCACCTCATTGCTTTCGCCAGCGTCCTCAGTCTCCACAGCATGCTGTGTCACCACCTCCATCTCTTCCATTTTAAATATAATTTTTCCCCCAAAACTCCGTGGGAACAATGTTATTGTTTTTACTGCTGGTAAATCTCCCTCCTACCTCCCACACAGCCAAAGAAGCACACAACACACCCACACACGCTTTCCGTTCCTCTCTGCACCCTCTCTTCTGTGCATGTATTGATGACCCCTGACCCCTTGAAATACGGAAACGACCATTGCCATGACATTACTATGGACGCTTACAGTTTACAGCAGAAGGTCAAAAAATTTAACATTAACGCCCATTTCAGATCGTTCGCGGTAACGCCCATTTTATAAAATGGAAAGTTGGAGTTTTGAAAATGGGTGATAATCCGGCCATCTCAAAACCCATATTTACTGCCAATGCTGGAAATAACGCCCATGTTTGGACGATCTGCAGAAAAGTGGAAAGTCTGGCCCCATGTCTCTGAAGCATAAAGGAAGGCGGGTATCACTACTGCTTTGTAGACCATGATCTTGGTGCCAGGTTTGAGATCCTAGTCTTCAAACACTCTCTTCCTCAGGCGACCGAAGGCTGCACTGGCACACTGAAGGTGATGTTGGACACTGTCATCGACATCTGCTCTTGTTGACAGTTGGCTCCCGAAGTATGGAAAAATGGTCCACGTTGTCCATGGCCTCGCCATGGATTTTGCTAACCGGGTGGCGGGGGCAGGTTGGGAGAGAACCTTTGTCTTACAAATGTTTAATGTAAGGTCCGTACTCTCATACGCTTCGGTGAAGGTGTTGACGATGGTTTGGAGTTCGGCTTCCGGGTGTGCGCAAGCGCAAGCGTCACCTGCATACTGTAATTCAATGACAGAGGATGGTACAACCTTGGATCTGGACTGGAGGCGATGGAGGTTGAACAATTTTGCATTTGTTCTGTAGACAGCTACACTCCAGCGGGGAGCTTTTCAATGGTGAGATGGAGCATTGCAGCAAGGAAGATCGAGAAGAGCGTTGGTGCGATGACACAGCCTTGCTTAACCCCGGTCCGAACGTGGATTGGGTCTGTGGTGGATCCATGGTCAGAATCACGGCTTGCATATCATCGTGAAGCAGGCGGAGGATGGTGACACCTTTTGAGGGCAGCCGAATCTGAGGGGGACACTCCATAATCCCTCACGGTTGACAGCACCTTGGGTGCTTGGGTCATAGGAGGTCTTGACTGTTCTGAAACATCCACGCACGTCATGGTTGCAGGCTAGTTGCTGGATCTCCTGTGCTTTTTACACCCACCATCTGTTTTTTAGGTCGTGAGTTTTATGTTGGACCTCGGCCTTCAGACATCTATAGAGCTGCCTTTTTGCTCTCGACTTGTGTAGCTGTTTCCAGTTCAAGAATGCTTTGCGCTTGCGGCTTATTGTCGTCAAAATTTCGACGTCCCGGGCCTGTACGAAGTTTCTACGGACCCGGGAAGGCATCAGAAAAGCCGTTTTCAGCACGCAATGCGCATGCGCTGAAAACTGGCTTTTCCGTTCTGTCAAGCTGGAACTTGACAGATCATCCGCAGATCGGGAGTGAGGACATTTGTACGGGCAAGATTGCAGGATTTACGCATATCTTGCAAGGCAAATGTCCTCAAAACTCTTGTGCCTGATTGAAGCAGGCACATAGCCTACTTTTACAGACATAAGAGTTTAAAAACATATCAAAAACATGATTAATATAAATTTAAAAAATCATATTTATGTTAAAATCCTGCTACTCAGGTAATGTTGTTTTAAATCCTAACCCGAACTTTAAAAAAAAATCGGCAATTTTTTTTTTCTATAAAAAACATTTATAACAACTTTAATTTTTATTAGTGTATTTATGTGAGGTATTTTTTAAATGTTTTATAGAAACATAGAAAATAGGTGCAGGAGTAGGCCATTCGGCCCTTCTAGCCTACACCGCCATTCAATGAGTTCATGGCTGAACATGCAACTTCAGTACCCCATTCCTGCTTTCTCGCCATACCCCTTGATCCCCCGAGTAGCAAGAACTTCATCGAACTCCTTTTTGAATATATTTAGTGAATTGGCCTCAACTTTCTGTGGTAGAGAATTCCACAGGTTCACCACTCTCCGGGTGAAGAAATTCCTCCTCATCTCGGTCCTAAATGGCTTCCCCCTTATCCTTAGACTGTGTCCCCTGGTTCTGGACTTCCCCAACGTTGGGAACATTCTTCCTGCATCTAACCTGTCTAACCCCGTCAGAATTTTAAACGTTTCTATGAGGTCCCCTCTCATTCTTCTGAACTCCAGTGAATACAAGCCCAGTTGATCCAGTCTTTCTTGATAGGTCAGTCCCGCCATCCCGGGAATCAGTCTGGTGAACCTTCGCTGCACTCCCTCAATAGCAAGAATGTCCTTCCTCAGGTTAGGAGACGAAAACTGCACACAATACTCCAGGTGTGGCCTCACCAAGGCCCTGTACAATTGTAGCAACACCTCCCTGCCCCTGTACTCAAATCCCCTCGCTATGAAGGCCAACATGCCATTTGCTTTCTTAACCGTCTGCTGTACCTGCATGCCGACCTTCAATGACTGATGTATCATGACACCCAGGTCTCTTTGCACCTCCCCTTTTCCTAATCTGTCACCATTCAGATAATAGTCTGTCTCTCTGTTTTTACCACCAAAGTGGATAACCTCACATTTATCCACATTATACTTCATCTGCCATGCATTTGCCCACTCACCTAACCTATCCAAATCGCTCTGCAGCCTCATAGCATCCTCCTCGCAGCTCACACTGCCACCCAACTTAGTGTCATCTGCAAATTTGGAGATACTACATTTAATCCCCTCGTCTAAATCATTAATGTACAGTGTAAACAGCTGGGGCCCCAGCACAGAACCTTGCGGTACCCCACTAGTCACTGCCTGCCATTCTGAAAAGTCCCCATTTACTCCTACTCTTTGCTTCCTGTCTGACAACCAGTTCTCAATCCATGTCAGCACACTACCCCCAATCCCATGTGCTTTAACTTTGCACATTAATCTCTTGTGTGGGACCTTGTCGAAAGCCTTCTGAAAGTCCAAATATACCACATCAAATGGTTCTCCCTTGTCCACTCTACTGGAAACATCCTCAAAAAATTGCAGAAGATTTGTCAATCATGATTTCCCTTTCACAAATCCATGCTGACTTGGACCTATCATATTACCTCTTTCCAAATGCACTGCTATGACATCCTTAATAATTGATTCCATCATTTTACCCACTACCGATGTCAGGCTGACCAGTCTATAATTCCCTGTTTTCTCTCTCCCTCCTTTTTTTAAAAAGTGGGGTTACATTGGCTACCCTCCACTCCATAGGATCTGATCCAGAGTCAATGGAATGTTGGAAAATGACTGTCAATGCATCCACTATTTCCAAGGCCACCTCCTTAAGTACTCTGGGATGCAGTCCATCAGTCCCTGGGGATTTATCGGCCTTCAATCCCATCAATTTCCCCAACACAATTTCCCGACTAATAAGGATTTCCCTCAGTTCCTCCTCCTTACTAGACCCTCCGACTCCTTTTATATCCGGAAGGTTGTTTGTGTCCTCCTCAGTGAATACCGAACCAAAGTACTTGTTCAATTGGTCCGCCATTTCTTTGTTCCCCATTATGACTTCCCCTGATTCTGACTGCAGGGGACCTACGTTTGTCTTTACTAACCTTTTTCTCTTTACATATCTATAGAAACTTTTGCAATCTGTCTTAATGTTCCCTGCAAGCTTCTTCTCGTACTCCATTTTCCCTGCCCTAATCAAACCCTTTGTCCTCCTCTGCTGAGTTCTAAATTTCTCCCAGTCCCCGGGTTCGCTGCTATTTCTGGCCAATTTGTATGCCACTTCCTTGGCTTTAATGCTATCCCTGATTTTCCTTGATAGCCACGGTTGAGCCACCTTCCCTTTTTTATTTTTACGCCAGACAGGAATGTACAATTGTTGTAGTTCATCCATGCAGTCTCTAAATGTCTGCCATTGCCCATCCACAGTCAACCCCTTCAGTATCATTCGCCAATCTATCCTAGCCAATTCATGCCTCATACCTTCAAAGTTACCCTTCTTTAAGTTCTGGACCATGGTCTCTGAATTAACTGTTTCATTCTCCATCCTAATGCAGAATTCCACCATATTATGGTCACTCTTCCCCAAGGGGCCTCGCACAACGAGATTGCTAATTAATCCTCTCTCATTACACAACACCCAGTCTAAGATGGCCTCCCCCCTAGTTGGTTCCTCGACATATTGGTCTAAAAAACCATCCCTTATGCACTCCAGGAAATCCTCCTCCACCGTATTGCTTCCAGTTTGGTTAACCCAATCTATGTGCATATTAAAGTCACCCATTATAACTGCTGCACCTTTATTGCACGCACCCCTAATTTCCTGTTTGATGCCCTCCCCAACATCACTACTACTGTTTGGAGGTCTGTACACAACTCCCACTAATGTTTTTTGCCCTTTGGTATTCTGCAGCTCTACCCATATAGATTCCACATCATCCAAGCTAATGTCCTTCCGAACTATTGCCTTAATTTGCTCCTTAACCAGCAATGCTACCCCACCTCCTTTTCCTTTTATTCTATCTTTCCTGAATGTTGAATACCCCTGGATGTTGAGTTCCCAGCCCTGATCATCCTGGAGCCACGTCTCCGTAATCCCAATCACATCATATTTGTTAACATCTATTTGCACAGTTAATTCATCCACCTTATTGCGGATACTCCTTGCATTAAGACACAAAGCCTTCAGGCTTGTTTTTTTAACACCCTTTGTCCTTTTAGAATTTTGCTGTACAGTGGCCCTTTTTGTTCTTTGCCTTGGGTTTCTCTGCCCTCCACTTTTCCTCATCTCCTTTCTGTCTTTTGCTTTTGCCTCCTTTTTGTTTCCCTCTGTCTCCCTGCATTGGTTCCCATCCCCCTGCCATATTAGTTTAAATCCTCCCCAACAGCACTAGCAAACACTCCCCCTAGGACATTGGTTCCGGTCCTGCCCAGGTGCAGACCGTCCGGTTTGTACTGATCCCACCTCCCCCAGAACCGGTTCCAATGCCCCAGGAATTTGAATCCCTCCCTTCTGCACCACTGCTCAAGCCACGTATTCATCTGCGCTATCCTGCGATTCCTACTCTGACTATCATGTGGCACTGGTAGCAATCCCGAGATTACTACTTTTGAGGTCCTACTTTTTAATTTAGCTCCTAGCTCCTTAAATTCGTTTCGTAGGACCTCATCCCTTTTTTTACCTATGTCGTTGGTACCAATGTGCACCACGACAACTGGCTGTTCTCCCTCCCTTTTTAGAATGTCCTGCACCCGCTCCGAGACATCCTTGACCCTTGCACCAGGGAGGCAACATACCATCCTGGAGTCTCGGTTGCGGCCGCAGAAACGCCTATCTATTCCCCTCACCATTGAATCCCCAATCACTATTGCTCTCCCACTCTTTTTCCTGCTTGTGCGTTTTGGGGTTTTTCTCAATGAGAAAATACTTACCTGTGATTGGGTGTCCAGGCCCACGTGACTCCTGCGGACTTCCTGACGTGAACATGCTGCGACGCGCAGTCACGAGCGGGCCTAGCAGCTTCAGGTAAGTGCGCATTTTCTGTCCTTTCTACAGTGGTTTGCCCGCGGGAAGACCTTGAGAGGAATTTCTGGGCCATTAGCTCCTGGATCTCCTGGTTGTTATTGTCGAACCAGTCTTGGTGTTTCTGGTGGAATAACCAAGCGTTTCTTCACAGGTGCTAATTATGGAGGCCCTTGAGGGCAGACCGGGTGCTGTGGACACTCTGTTACTGGGGCTTATCAGGTTGGCAGTGAGGTGCTGGCTGAATAGGGCTTTCTTAGCAGGGTCTTTGAGCACTTCAGCATTGATTTTCCTTTGGCCGCCGCTGGTTTGGGGCTTTACGGATTAGGCGGTGGTCAGTTCAGCAGTCAGCTCCTGTCAAGGCACAGGTGATGCGGACTTCCTTGCGGTTTCTCGCTCGGACGATGATGTAGTCGAGCAGATGCCGGTGCTTGAAGCGAGGGTGTTGTCATGAGGCCTTATACTTGTCTCTTTGAAGGGAAAGAGTGTTGGTTATGAGAAGGCCATGTTCTCAGCATTTTGTCAGGAGGAGGATACCGTTGGAGTTGGTTTTCCCTACCCCCTCTCTGCCAATCACACATCCCCAGAGGTCTGTGTCCTTTCCAATTCTGGCGTTAAAGTCGCCAAGGAGGGTCAGCTTGTCGCCTGTTGGGACTCGAGACAGGGATTGTTTGAGGCTGGAGTGGAATTCCTCTTTGGTCTCGTCTGTAGCTTCCAGTGTTGGGGCATACGCACTGATGACCGTAGCGCACTGCTTCCAGGCTAGGGTGATCCGAAGAGTCGTGAGGCGTTCATTTATCCTGCAGGGGGAGTCTCTGAGATGGCCAACAAGCTCATTTTTTATGGCACAGCCTACCCCATGGAGGCGGTGTTCTTCTTCTGTTTTACCACCACCTTGTTCCCTGAGCTGGCCTTCCCCTGCCCGCTGGGTCTTGCTTCAGGCGGCGATGTCAATGTCGAAACGTCTGTGTTCCCGAGCAACAGTGGCAGTGCGGCGTTCCAGTCTGTCGCTGTTGGGGTTGTCCATGAGGGTCCTGACGGTCCAGAAGCAGAACTTCATTTTGAAGAGTGGCAAATGCCTGTGTGTGAATTCTTTTAATGTGGGGTGGCCGTTGCACACCAGCCACCACACGAGCTTGACAGAGTACGGTCTTGGTCCAAGACGATTGGAGACTAGGCTCTGCTGTATGGGCCAAGTACATACACACACACACACACACACACACACACACACACACACACACACCTATTGTCCTCCTCCCTCCTTCCCACAGGGCATCTCTCCCTGGGTTTCGTAGTTGCAGTGTGGGCCGCCGACCTTGCTGTTGGCCCGTATTGCTCCTTCCCTGGGCCCCGACCCCGCTCCAGGGCCCCGACCCCGCTCCAGGGCCCCGACCCCGCTCCAGGGCCCTGACCCCGCTCCAGGGCCCCGACCCCGCTCCTGGGCCCCGACCCCGCTCCTGGGTCACGACCTCGCTGCACCTGTCTTGGGCCCCGCTCCTCCCAACCTCGCTCCTGTGCCTTGACCTTGCTCTTGGACCTTTGTTATGTCTTTAGATGCTCTGATAATGACTCCACGAGGCCATGTGTTGTTGTACTTGAACTGTAGGACCTTAGTCCTTTATTGATAACTCCAGAGTGAGGATCACACCTGGTGGTCTGCCTTTTATACTAGGCCTGGCACACCTGTACAGGTAACCTACAAGTCTCCCACTGCGGTGCCCTCTGGTGGCACACCTTGTAATAGTACAAACAGTAACCATGTAGGATACAGGATATCCTTCTCCCCCAAGCCTTTAGTGCAAATTGCCTCGGCATTGACTGTGCTCTGGGCTTAGCTCTGGCTGACCCTTGGTGGGCCGTTTCCACCTTGGGTGAGTGGGTGGTGTTTCGTTGGCACCAGAGTGCTGGTGGTTTCTGTTTGTGTGTCTATGACCACTCTATTCTCTGCGTCCCACATACAGATGGTGCCGTTGGCTCATTATATTCATATACAGTCAAGTCCAAAAAAAATGTTGCATTTACAGTGTTGCATTCATGATACATGTTTGAATATTCTTGGGGTCAGTGTGGGGTCAGTGACGGTATATGAGGAAAAACTAGTGCCAGAACTGCTGGATGGTGTCCAGGTAGTCTGGTGGCGGCGCAGTGCCCAGTGCTGGCAGTGGGAACCCGGTTGGCTCAAGTTGCCTGTTCTCGGGGCTTTTGCCATTGCTCCTAGCGTCGGGCAGGTTCACAGATGCCAGTGACCTCCCTGCCCTTGCCTTGCGCCTCGGGTCGCTGCTGTTCCCTAAGGAGCAGTCGTCTAGCAGTTCACAGGGAACTGCTGACTCACTGGGCGTTATTTGGTTTGGGATCCTGGCTGGTCCCGGTCCCATTTGGGAGAACTATTGCGGGTGACCCTTCATTCCCAGGTATGGCCTTGGTAGCGATGTAGTCTGGGGGCTGCGCCTTAGCACGGAGTGCTCTTTCAGGCTCGTGGCGGTTGGTGGCTGAGAGGTGGAGCCGATCGGGGGCGGGGTATGGATACCCCCGGTGCCGTTGCCCTCCTGAGATCGCTTGCTCTGTGGCTTGTATGTATTGACTGCTTGTGGTCACACACCATGGTGCATAACTCTGGTTCCAGGGACGCAGGCTACTACATTGGATAGCTCGCTGGACCTTGTGCTTCCGATGGGTGTCTGCCCGCTGCTTTGACTGAATGCAATTGAAATCCTACATCGCACAACTTTTCATTACTCGTTGTAAATAATCTGTAGCTCCAATCACGATCACGTGACTTTTCTTTGCTTATTGGATGGACACAACTCTGATCATCAATTGCACATTTTACATCTAACTCACAGTTGCTCTTACATTGATTGAGAATGTGGAACTGTCCCTTTAATTGTGGTGGGTTGCAGGCCTCCTTTAAGAGAGCCTTGTTTTCTTTACCTCAATCCTCTTCTCCGTTTGGTGCCACGTGTTGCTCCATCAGCGCTGCACCTCGTGGTCTGGCTGCCGCCATCTTTTTCTTCAGCGCCTCACCTCGTGGTTTGGGCGCCATCTTTCCTCCATCCATGATGTCGACTGCAGTGATCCTCTTCTCCCCGGGTTCTACCACCGAGGCTGGGAAATCGCCTTTGGATCCGATTTTCTTCCTCTGGAGTCCTGCCATTGGAGCCTGGAAGGTACGTTCGCGTCATCTCAGCCGGATCATCTCCACGCAGTCGTGCTGAGTGGTCTGTGCCTCGGGTACCGTGTTGGTCTGCTCTCTGGTGCTGGGTCCACCCTCAGGTGAGGACTTGCTTTGCCTCTGAGCACGGGGAACCTCAATCGCTGGAGGGATGAAATCTTCCCAGCTCCAATATATCTTCTCCATCCACTTTCTTCCGAGTAGCGTTGGTCCATCACCTGCAACAATCCACCGCGCCATCATGGAGTACTTTTATATTCACACTACCAACGACTGGGATAAGTCCATTGGTGTAGGTGCGCAGCTTTGCCTGAACCAGGACCAACTTGGGTCGTTCAGTTTGATTGTCCCATAGCCTCTCAAAGGCTTCTTGATTCATTACTAACTGGCTCGGCCCCATGTCCACTTCCTTGAAGACTGGAAAGCCATTTATCTCGACTTCCATCCTCAACAGGGAACACTCGGTGGTGCAGGTAAACATGCTATATACCTCGTCGTGGGGCTGAGCTGCCTCTCTGCCTATCGTTTTATAATCCGCGCTGGATTCATGGCCATCAGCAGACTCTTCATCAACAGTGAGTCATATTTCTTTTACACATTCGCTGGAGTTGGCTCTTTGTGCTGCAGCCTTTACATACATACTCTTTAAAGCAGCACTGGTGAGCCCTGTGATTCCCTCCGCAACGCCAGCATGGTGCTCCTCGATTAGCCCCCCTCGGCCGACTCTGAGCTAAGGGACTCGGGGGGCCTATTCTCTCTTCTTTGAGAAGGTTCACGTTCTACAGTCCAGCCTCTAAAAGGCGCCACTATGTGCACAGTACTTGCCGGGTTTGAGTCCTGAGGATGAGTCATCTGCCTAGAGCCGCAGGTCGAGGTCATGAACGCCTGGCTCACGGAGATGGCCTTTTGCAGTGTGACTGTGGTGTCTGCAGACAGTAGCTTATGAAGAAGGCCCTCATGGCCGATTCCAATGACAAAGATATCCCGCAGCGCTTCGTTGAGATGGGTGCCGAAATCACACGGTGCCGCCAGCCTCCTGATGTTTGCAGCATATTTCGCGATTTCCTGGCCTTCGGGCCGTCGGTGGGTGTAGAACCGGTGTCTGGCTGTGAGGATGCTCTCCATGGCTTGAGTTGCTCATGGATCAGCTTTACGAGCTCCTCGTACGTCTTGGTCGTTGTCTTCGCTGGTGCCAGCAAGTCCCTGACGAGGCCATAGACGGTGGGCCCACAACTGGTTAGCAGGATAGCTCTGCGCTTATCAGCCAGTGTGGCCGGATTGTCTCCTGCCAGGTCGTCTGTTGTGAAGAAATGGTCGAGCCTCTCCACAAAGGCGTCCCAATCATCACCATCGGCGAACTGCTGCAACGTACCAAGGGTAGCCATTTTCGCGTGAAGGTCCGTAATCTCGTCGCCAATTGTTATGTCTTTAGATGCTCTGATAATGACTCCACGAGGCAATGTGTTGTACTTGAACTGTAGTGACCTTAGTCCTTTATTGATAACTCCAGAATGAGGATCACACCTGGTGGCCTGACTTTTATATGCGGCCAGGCACACCTGTACAGGTAACCTACAAGTCTCCCACTGCGGTGCCCTCTGGTGCCACACCTTGTGATAGTACAAACAGTAACCATGTAGGATACATGACAACCTTGACCTCACTCCTGGGCCCCGACCTCATTCCTCCCGACCTCGTTCCTCCCGACTTCGCTCCTGGGCCCCGACCTCGCTCCTGGGCCCCGACCTCGCTCCTGGGCCCCGACCTCGCTCCTGGGCCCCGACCTCGCTCCTCCCGACCTCACTCCTGGGCCTTAAACTCGCTCCTGGGCCCTGACCTCGTTCCTCCCGACCTCGCTCCTGGGCCTTAAACTCGCTCCTGGGTCCCGACCTCGCACCTCCCGACCTCACTCCTGGGCCTTAAACTCGCTCCTGGGCCCCGACCTCACTCCTGGGCCCCGACCTCGCTCCTGGGCCCCGACCTCGATCCTGGGCCCCGACCTCGCTCCTCCGGACTTCGCTCGACCTCATTGCTCCTCCCGACCTCGATCCTGGGCCCCGACCTCGCTCCTCCGGACTTCGCTCGACCTCATTGCTCCTCCCGACCTCGCTCCTGGGTCCCGACCTTGCTCCAATATACGCAACCAACCAGCTACCTTGTTTCCGGTGACGTCACACTTCGTTTTTGTCCCCCTCTCAGGTCGGCTCGCGCAGCTCCCGATGGCTGCTGCTTTTATGTCCCACTGCTGCTGCTGTCTCCAAACAGGTCGGCGCACATACACACTCACACTAACACACTCACCACACATACACACTCACACTAACACACTCACCACACATACACACTCACACTAACACACTCACCACACATACACACTCACACTAACACACTCACCACACATACACACTCACACTGACACACACACTCTAACACACTCACCCACACATATACACTCACTCTAACACAGTCACCACACATACACACTCACACTAACACACTCACCCACACATACACACTCACCACACATACACATTAATACACTCACCACACATACACACTCATACTAACACACTCATCACACTAACACACTCACACTCACACACACATACACACTCATCACACATACACACTCACACTAACACACACACACTAACACACTCACCCACACATACACACACACACTAACACACTCACCACACATACACACACACACTAACACACTCACACGCAAACTAACACAACTCACCACACATACACACTCACACTAACACACTCACCACACATACACACTCACACTAACACATTCATCACACATACACACTCACTACACATACACACTCACCACACATACACACTCACACATACACACTCACCACACATACACACTCACATAACACACTCACCACACATACACACTGACACTAACACACTCACCCGCACATACACACTCACACTAACACACTCACCACACATACACACACACACTAACACACTCACACGCAAACTAACACAACTCACCACACATACACACTCACACTAACACACTCACCACACATACACACTCACACTAACACATTCATCACACATACACACTCACTACACATACACACTCACCACACATACACACTCACACATACACACTCACCACACATACACACTCACATAACACACTCACCACACATACACACTGACACTAACACACTCACCCGCACATACACACTCACACTAACACACTCACCACACATACACACACACACTAACACACTCACACGCAAACTAACACAACTCACCACACATACACACTCACACTAACACACTCACCACACATACACACTCACACTAACACATTCATCACACATACACACTCACTACACATACACACTCACCACACATACACACTCACACATACACACTCACCACACATACACACTCACATAACACACTCACCACACATACACACTGACACTAACACACTCACCCGCACATACACACTCACACTAACACACACACATTAACACACTCACCCACACATACACACTCACACTAACACACTCACCCACACATACACACTCACACTAACACACTCACCCACACATACGCACACACACTAACACACTCACCACACATATACACTCACACTAACACACTCACTCACACATACACACATACACACACACACTCACACTAACACACTCACCACACATACAAACTCGCGCTCACACACTCGCGCTCACACACTCGCGCTCACACATACCTACGCTCACACATACACGCTCACACATACCCGCGCGCCCGCGCGCACGCGCCCGCGCACCCGCGCCCGCGCGCGCTCACCACACGCGCGCTCACCACACGCGCGCTCACCACACGCGCGCTCACCACACGCGCGCTCACCACACGCGCGCTCACCACACGCGCGCTCACCACACGCGCGCTCACCACACGCGCGCTCACCACACGCGCGCTCACCACACGCGCGCTCACCACGCGCGCTCACCACGCGCGCGCTCACCACGCGCGCGCTCACCACGCGCGCGCTCACCACGCGCGCGCTCACCACGCGCGCGCTCACCACGCGCACGCGCTCACCACGCGCACGCGCTCACCACGCGCACGCGCTCACCACCCGAACGCGCTCACCACCCGAACGCGCTCACCACCCGAACGCGCTCACCACCCGAACGCGCTCACCACCCGAACGCGCTCACCACCCGAACGCGCTCACCACACGAACGCGCTCACCACACGAACGCGCTCACCACACGAACGCGCTCACCACACGAACGCGCTCACCACACGAACGCGCTCACCACACGAACGCGCTCACCACACGAACGCGCTCACCACACGAACGCGCTCACCACACGAACGCGCTCACCACACTAACGCGCTCACCACACTAACGCGCTCACCACACTAACGCGCTCACCACACTAACCCGCTCACCACACTAACCCGCTCACCACACTAACCCGCTCACCACACTAACCCGCTCACCACACTAACCCGCTCACCACACTAACCCGCTCACCACACTAACCCGCTCACCACACTAACCCGCTCACCACACTAACACGCTCACCACACTAACACGCTCACCACACTAACACGCTCACCACACTAACACGCTCACCACACTAACACGCTCACCACACTAACACGCTCACCACACTAACACGCTCACCACACTAACACGCTCACCACACTAACACGCTCACCACACTAACACGCTCACCACACTAACACGCTCACCACACTAACACACTCACCACACTAACACACTCACCACACTCACACACTCACCACACTCACACACTCACCACACTCACCACACTCACACACTCACCACACTCACACCACACATACACACTCACCACACATACACACTCACCACACATACACACTCACACTAACACACTCACCACACTAACACACTCACCACACTACCACACTAACACACTCACCACACTAACACACTCACCACACTAACACACTCACCACACTAACACACTCACCACACTAACACACTCACCACACTAACACACTCACCACACTAACACACTCACCACACTAACACACTCACCACACATACACACTCACACTAACACACTCACCCACACATGCACACTCATACTAACACATTCATCACACATGCACACTAACACATTCACCACACTCACACTATCACACTCACACTAACACTCTCACCACACATACACACTCACCACACATACACACTCACCACACATACACACTCACACAACTAACACATACACACACACACTAACACACTCACCACACATACACACTCACACTAACACACTCACCACACATACACACTCACACTAACACACTCACCACACATACACACTCACCACACATACACACTCACACTAACACACTCACCACACATACACACTCACACTAACACACTCACCACACTAACACTAACACACTCACCCACACATACACACTCATACTAACACATTCATCACACATGCACACTAACACATTCACCACACTCACACTATCACACTCACACTAACACTCTCACCACACATACACACTCACCACACATACACACTAACACACTCACACATACACACTCACCACACATACACACTCACACTAACACACTCACCACACATACACACTCACACTAACACATTCATCACACAAACACTCACCCACACATACACACTCACACTAACACACTCACCCTAACACAGTCACCCACACATATACACTCACACTAACACACTCACCCACACATACACACTAACACATTCACCACACATACACATTCCTCACACTCACACATACACACTCACACTAACACACTCACACTAACACACTCAGCCACACATACACACTCACACTAACACACTCACCACACATACACACTCACACTAACACTCACAGTAACACACTCAGCACACATACACACTTACACTAACACACTCACCACACATACACACTCACACTAACACACTCACACTAACACTCTCATCACACTCACACTAACACACTCACCACACATACACACTAACACACTCACCACACTAACACTAACACACTCACCCACACATACACACTCATACTAACACATTCATCACACATGCACACTCACGCTAACAAATTTACCCAAACATACACACTCACACTAACACTCTCACCACACATCCACACTCACACTAACACACTCACCACACTAACACTAACACACTCACCCACACATACACACTCATACTAACACATTCATCACACATGCACACTAACACATTCACCACACTCACACTATCACACTCACACTAACACTCTCACCACACATACACACTCACCACACATACACACTAACACACTCACACATACACACTCACCACACATACACACTCACACTAACACACTCACCACACATACACACTCACACTAACACATTCATCACACAAACACTCACCCACACATACACACTCACACCCTAACACACTCACCCACACATATACACTCACACTAACACACTCACCCACACATACACACTAACACATTCACCACACATACACATTCCTCACACTCACACATACACACTCACACTAACACACTCACACTAACACACTCAGCCACACATACACACTCACACTAACACACTCACCACACATACACACTGACACTAACACTCACAGTAACACACTCAGCACACATACACACTTACACTAACACACTCACCACACATACACACTCACACTAACACACTCACACTAACACTCTCATCACACTCACACTAACACACTCACCACACATACACACTAACACACTCACCACACTAACACTAACACACTCACCCACACATACACACTCATACTAACACATTCATCACACATGCACACTCACGCTAACAAATTTACCCAAACATACACACTCACACTAACACTCTCACCACACATACACACTCACCACACATACACACTCACCACACATACACACTAACACACTCACACATACACACTCACCACGCATACACACTCACACTAACACACTCACCACACATACACACTCACACTAACACACTTAACCAAACATACACACCCACGCTAACACACTCACCACACATACACTCACACTAACACACTCACCACACTTACACTCACACTAACACACTCACCACACTTACACACACACTCACCACACACACACACTCACCACACACACACACACTCACCGCACACACACACACTCACCGCACACACACACACTCACACTAACTCACTCACCACACCTACACACTCACTCACCACACATACACACTCACTTTAACACACTCACACTAACACACTCACCACACCTACACACTCACTCACCACACATACACACTCACTTTAACACACTCACACTAACACACTCACACATACACATATGCTTTTTTAACAGCCTTCTCAACTTGTCCTGCCACCTTGAAAGATTTGTGTACACACACACCCAGGGCTCTCTGTTCCCACACACCATTTAACATTGTAGCATTTAGTTCATATTGCCACTCTTCATTCTTCACACTTCTCTGTGTTAAATGTAATCTGCCACATGACTGCCCATTTCACCAGTCTGTCTATTTCCGCCTGAAGTCTGTTCCTATCCTCCTCATTGTTTACTAGATTTCCGAGTTTCATATCATCTACAGACTTTGAAATTGTGCCCTGTAGACCCAAGTCCAGATCATTAATATATATCAAAAAGAGCAGTGGTCCGACATAGGAATATAAGAACATAAGAAATAGGCGCAGGAGTAGACCAAACGGCACCTCGAGCCTGCTCCGCCATTCAATAAGATCATGTCTTCGACCTCAACTCCACCTTCCCGCCTGATCCCCATATCCCTTGATTCCTTTAGAGTACAAAAATCTATTTCTCAGCCTTGAATATACTCAATATCTCAGCATCCACAACCCTTTGGGGTAGAGAATTCCAAAAATTTACAACCCTCTGAGTGAAGAAGTTCCTCCTCATCACAGTCTTAAATGGCCGACCCCTTATCCTGAGGCTATTATGTCCCCTTGTTCCAGACTCTCCAACCAGGAGAAACAATCGATCAGCATCTAGCCTGTCAATCCCTCTCAGAATCTTATATGTTTCAATGAAATTACCTCTCATTCTTCTAAACTCCAGAGCGTATAGACCCAATTTACTCAATCTCTCCTCATAGGACAACCCTCTCATCACAAGAATCAATCTAGTGAACCTTTGTTTTTCTTCGTCAGATAAGGAAATCAAAACTATACAGTACTCCAGGTGTGGTCTCACCAAAGTCCTGTACAATTGTACTCCAACCCACTTGCCTTCCTAATTGCCTGATCTGCCTCTAGATGTCTTTAGCATGCTGTGTAAATATATGAAATGATATTGCACTTACTGAATGCAACAGTGACATCACTGGCAGGATGTCCACAATGCACCATTATGTATTCTGCTGACAGCCTGTCTAATTTGGATCGGTCCCAGGCGTTTGATTAAAATTATGACTTATCTGTTGGATATGTGACTGTATCGCCCACTTGCACAGAGGCCAGTGACCCAGTGATGTACGGGAGATCAGCTGTCAGTCAGGTTCAAGCTGCTTCAGAACTGCAATTCTTCACATGAGATGGTAGCAGAGACAACTCCGCGATTGTCGAGCCCCATACTTTAGACATGTGAGCATAAACACTGAGGTTCGGAAACTTTGGGGCTGGAGAGGACATAGTGTGGGTGGATCGCCCAGAACCATCAGGTTTCCACCCCATGTAAAAGCTGACCCAAATTCTGGTAAGGTAGCGGGGGGTTAGGTGAGTGGGGTGAGAGCAAGGGGGAAGGTTAACTCTTCCGCCCACCCATCATTCATCAAAACCCAGCTTTGGAGCCCAGGAACTCCAACCAATACATGGCCTCCTAAGGCCCAGTGACTCACAGAGTCAGCTGATCGATAACCTTGTCAAGGTTTTGTAAATAGTCAGCCCATTCTTTCAGGATCAGATTTTCCCTGTGATACAAGTGGTTTTATCAAATCTCATAACAGGAGGAGGCGATTCTAGATTGTGGGCCATATACTGTCTGTCTTAAGTGTATTATAGAAGTTCTTCATGTTATTCTGGTCAGCATAGAACTTCAATTTATCTGCCTTTTTGTTCCACCAGGTGTCATACATAATCCTTAGTTCTGTCTGAACTTCTTTCATCATCATCATCATATTAGGTCCCTTGAAGCGAGGATGACTTGCTTCCACGCCGAAAAGTGATGAGTTCACAGGTCTTTCAATGAGGGACCTAATATTCCAGATCCCGAACTGCATCTTGAAGAGTGGAAGATGCCTGTCCGTGGATTTTTTTAATGTGTGGTGGCCGTGCACCCCAGCCACCACATGGGCTTGACAGAGCTAGATCTTGGTCCAGTGGCAAAGATTACTCAAGACGACTGGAGACCAGCTCTGCTGCATAGACCCTGTGCGCACATGTATCGCAATGTGGGCTGGTCCGTGCTGCCCCTGGGCCCTCGCCTCTCCTGAGCCCGAACTCACACCTCTCCTGGGCCCTGATCACGTCCCTCTACGAATTCTTGCCACTACTTTGCCCTGACCTCACCACTTCTGTGCCTGCCCGCACTGCAGTCAGCCGTCGCCCTCCTGCAGCAGCACGTGCTGCTCCCTGAAATGGCAAGCTGCCATGCACTGCTCCCTATAATGGCCCCAGCCTGCTGATGGTCTTGCAGGCTGGGACCACGGCAATTTCCGGGCCGGCCGCCACATGCTGTTCCCTCCTTTATGTCTGTAAAGTATGAACTTCTTTATGTATGTTGTAATAAGAGCGGCAAGAGTTCATAGAGGGATGTGATCGGGGCCCAGGAGAGGCGTGAGTTTGGGGCCAGAAGAGGCGAGGGCCCAGAGGCAGCACGGATCAGCCCAGACTGCGATGTGTGTGTGCACTAGGTCCATGCAGCAGAGCTGGTCTCCAGTCGTCTTGGTTAATCCTTGCCACTGGACCAAGACCTAGCTCTGTCAAATCTTCTTGGTTGATAAGTTCTTTATCCATGATGAGTGCAGGTTGCGTTTCTCATCTCACCTGTTTATGTCATCATCCTTTTCACCAAACCATTCCTGATGGTTCCCAACAGTTTGGCCCAAGACTTCCACAGCTGTTCTGGGGACTGCATCTGTAAAGCACTTGCAGTCAGCTTCAGTGCCACCAGTAGCTGTGTTTACAGTGATCAAATGTGTTTGAATAACTCCAGAGTTCTTGTCTTGAGCAAACAGACTTGAGTTTGCTCAGATTTAACTTCTTGGGTGTTTTTCTGCCCTGTGGTCTCTCAGGAGGTTTAATGTGGATGTTAAGTTTTGTGTGAATGAGATGATGACCTGTCCAACGTTCAGTACCTCTCATTGCTTTGATGATCTTGACATCATTGATGTCCTTTATCCTGACTAAGATGTAATCAATCAGATGCCAGTGTTTGCAACGAGGGTCTTGTTCTTATTTGGGAACTGGAAGATGGCGTTGGTTCTGATCGGGCTGTGCTTGACAGATTTGTTTTGAAGCAGAAGGCCATTGCTATTGTAATTCCTCGACACCGAGGGACTGCCTAAGGTAACAAGAATGTCCAATGCCATGTTTGCCAATGAGGCCCCGTCAAGTTTCATCGTATGAGCCGACGCCAACGTTGAACTTGCCCAGGATGCTGAGCTTGTCGTTCTTGGGTACCTGCGAGACAGCGTGATCCAGAACATCATAGATCTGGTTTTAGAAATTGTCTAGATTGGTCATAGGCGCTGATGATGGTTGCATGACCTTTCCCAACGAGTGGCAATCTATGTATCATCATAGATGGTCATTGATACCTTTGGGGAAATTTCTCAACTTTGTTTGCGATACTGGACTTGATAGCAAATCCAGCACCAGCCTCACAGTATTCCACTCTGGGCAAGCCCCTCAAGAAGAAAATAAAATTAACAGTCTTCTTAAATTGGCTAACTTCAGCAAGCTGAGTTTTGCTTCGTGTCTATTTTATATCTGTTCAGTGCCCTGGCAATCAGCACAGCAATGTGTTCAGGCAACAATGCTGAGAGAGAAAGATTTGGTTCTATATTTTGGATGTTTTCAACCTTACAAATCGGTTCCCTGTCGACTGCGGCATGCTGACCAGGAACAGAGAAGCAGGTAACATTTGGAGCATTTTTCCAGCCCTTTCCTCATGCCATGGAGGTGAGAAGTGCTGTTCGAGAAATGGCTGCTCAGTGGCCCAAGGGGCTGCCGAACTCCACTGCTGCTTCATTCAGTGAAGAATGACCCGTGCCCTGAGCAGCCTATGTGCAGATCTGCAACTACAGCTTCAAGTGTAACCTCAGCCACTGCCTTGTTGCTCGCCCAGCACCACGAAGCTTGTGGAATGAAGACATTGAAGGTAATGATGACAAGGAAAGAGATATGAAATGAATAGTACTTGCATGTGAGTTTTACAAAATTAATTAATGGGATGTGTGCATTGTTAGCAAGGCCAGCGTTTAATGCCCATCCCTAAATGGCCTTGAGAAGGTGGTGGTGAGCCGCCTTCTTGAACCGCTGCAGTCCGTGTGGTGAAGGTACTCCCACAGTGTGTTAGGGATGGAGTTCCAGGATTTTGACCCAGCGACGATGAAGGAACGGCGATATATTTCCAAGTCAGGATTGATTTAAGTGAGGGGAATCTGCCTCACTCTCTCTGCCCCCTACAGGCAAGGTGAAATCAAGATGTTTGGAGATGGGGAGGGCTGCAGTAGGTGGCCAGCAATATCTGATGCACCATACCAAAGACCTGAGTTTTCCACAAAGCCTTGCTACCATGCCTTCGAAGCCGCAGCAGTCCTTGTGCACTGAGGAGATGGGTGTCTCTATCACCCGGGATATAAATCCGTGGGCATCCTCATTTAGTTTGGCCAGCGAGCAAACGCAGTTTCCCAGGATGTGGCCACTGCCATGCACAAGCAACTACTTGGGAGACATAGGTCAGAGTTGTGTAAGGAGAAAGAGCCAAAGATTGGGGCCATTCGAGGGAAACGACATGCTCCCAGTCAGAAGTAGTACTCCTACTGCTTAACATTACACTCACTTACCCAATCACTCACTGAGGGGGCTTGACAAGGAGGATACAGAGAGGATGTTTCCACTGATGGGGGAGACTAGAACTAGAGGGCATGATCTTAGAATAAGGAGCCGCCCATTTAAAACTGAGATGAGAAATTTCTTCTCTCAGAGTTGTAAATCTGTGGAATTCGCTGCCTCAGAGAGCTGTTGAAGCTGGGACATTGAATAAATTAAGACAGAAATAGACAGTTTCTTCAACAATAAGGGATAAGGGGTTATGGGGAGCGGGTGGGGAAGTGGAACTGAATCCATGATCAGATCAGCCATGATCGTATTGAATGGTGGAGCAGGCTCGAGGGGCCGTATGGCCTACTCCTGTTCCTATTTCTTATGTTCTTATGTTCATCTTGTATCAATTTATGATGTTTCCCTCTGAATGCTAATCCATGATGAAAGAAAGACTTGTATTTAGACAGATTCTTTTACAACCTCGGGACATCCCAAAACACTTTATAGCCAATACAGTACTTTTGAAATGCAATCACTGTTGTGAGGTATACAATTTACACAGAGCAAGATCCCAAAAACAGCAATGAGATCATGACTGGATAATCTGATTTTAGTGATGATGAAAACAGAAAATGCTTGAAATACTCAGCCGTCTCCTTAAAATTGGCAAACTTCAGCAAGCCGAGTTTTGCTTAGTGCTGCAATGTATGCTTTATATTTGTTCAGTGCTCTGGCAATTAGCACAGCAATGTGTTCAGGCAGCAATGCTGAGAAAGATTTGGTTCTATATTTTGAAGTTTTCGACCGTACAAACTGGCTCCCTGTCAGCTGCGGCATGCTAACCAGGAACAGAGAAGCAGGTAATCTGAGGTTGTAAAAATCACTGTCTAAATGCAAGTCTTTCTTTCATCATAGATTAGCATTCAGAGAGAAACATCATAAATTGAAACAAGGTGAGTGATTGGGTAAGTGAGTGTAATGTTAAGCAGTAGGAGTGCTACCTCTGACTGGGAGCATGCCGTTTCCCTCGGATGGCCCCAATTTTTGGCCCTTTCTCCTTACACAACTCTGACCTATGTCTCCAAGTCATCATCATCATAGGTGGTCCCTCAAAGCGAGGATGACTTGCTTCCACGCCAAAAAAAAAGAATGAGTTCACAGGTATTTCGAATGAAGAACCCGAACTACATGTTGAAGGGTGGAAGATGCCTGTGCGTGGATTTTTTTAACGTGTGATGGCTGTTGCACACCAGCCACCACACGGGCTTGACAGAGCTAGGTCTTGGTCCAGTGGCAAGGGGTATCCAAGACGACTGGAGACCTGCTCTGCTGCATGGACCCAGTGCGTGCACATATCGCAGTGTGGGCTGGCCCATGCTGCCCCTGGGCCCGAACTCGCACCTCTCCTGGGCCCCGATCACATCCCTCCACAGTCTCTCACTGCTCCTGCTGTATCTGCCCACGCTCCAATCTCCGACCTGGACCTTGATGATGCCATCTGCCGCTGGTGTTCCAAGTAGTTGCTTGTGCATGGTAGTGGCCACACCCTGGGAAGCTGCCTCGGCTCACTGGCCAAACTAAATGAGGGTGCCCGCAGATTTATATCCCGGGTGATAGAGACGCCCATCTCCTCAGTGCGCAATACTCAGCAGGTAATCTGATTTTCGTGATGTTGGTTGAGGGATAAATATTGGCCGGCATGAACTCCCCTGCTCCTCTTTGTAATAGTGCTGTGGGATCTTTTAAGTCCACCTGAGAGGACAGACATGGCCTCGGTTTAAAATCTCATCTGAAAGACGGCACCTCTGCCAGTACAGCACTCCCTCAGTACTGCACTGAAGTGTCAGCCTAGATTACGTGCTCTGGTCTGTGGAGTAGGAATCGAACCCACAATCTTTTTACTCGGAGGTGATAGTGTCACCATTGAGATAAGGCTGGAACATGAAATGATGAGGTACAGGATTTCCTGGTTACCCCCACTCCCTCCTCACTTGCCTGAATCGGCAACACATTTTTCGCCTCCTGTAATGACATTTCTGATCATTCCCACCTGAGGCCTTTCTGACTGCGGATTGCCATCAGTTGTGTTGCAGCGGCCTGACTGCTTGTCTATGCCTAAGGTGCTGTCCGTTTATGTGGAAAGGTTGCTGAAGCGACTGGATTTTGTGCAAAAACCTATCCAGTAATTCACCTGCAGCTTTGCTTCTTTCCAGAAATGACTTAGCTGCTCTTTTCCACTGAGTGACTGTGTGAAGGCGATACATTAAACCACTCTGACATATTCAACTATTGAATACAAAGCCAACATCCACACTCACTGACAAGCTGCTCACCCCAGGCCCTTGTGGAGCGAATCTCCAGAGTCACTTTTCTTTCCTTACTATTTACTATCTTTTATATTTATCACTGCAAAGCCAGCTCTCAATAATTTACCTTCAAAGTTGAATAGCCAACGTATTTCCAGTGTTTATTCATAATTCAGTTGTACAATTGGAGGAATCTGTCCCCTGGCCCTTTTCTGCAATGCTTCCATGATTTGAATGCCTCCCTTGTGTCTCAGTGACTCCAGGTGCATTCAGTCGATGTAAGCATGGCTCCGACTTCTACTGTGCTGCTTTGAAATGCTGAAACTATCTCTAACTGCATCGTGCCTCTTCCTATTGGCCTAGAAAGTACCTCGACCTGCATGTCTCTCTCTTCCTGTTGGCTTTCTTCATTTGTTCAACCCAGCTGGTCCAGCAAGCCAGCCCCACACTCATGCTGGCTGGAGCATCATGACTAGACACTTACTCTCCACCCCGCAGCCATGTAGTGTCCTGGGAGAGGCAAAGAAACAAAACCCAGGGCCAGTAAGGGGGGAAAATGCTCTGCAACATTCCTCTCCATCCCCCCAGGTGATCAAAACCAATCCAAGAGACCATATGTGTTATGTCTGTAATGATTCCACGAGGCAATGTGTTGTACTCAAACTGTAGTGACCTTGGTCCTTTATTTGTAACTCCAGAGTGAGGCACAAGCATGGTGGGCAGCCTTTTAGACTGGGCCCTGCACACCTATGCAGATGCCCCTCAGGTCTCCCACCGCAGTGCCCTCTGGTGAACAGCCTCTGCCACAGGGGCAGGAAACCCTGGTCTCCACCAGTTGCACCCTCTAGTGGTGCCAGTACAGTATATACACAGTGTAAACCTTATTGATTGTACATCAGGTAACAAGTCTCCATCTTATGCAACTATACAGTGACTACACAGAGAGCATATCTACAGTCTGCATATATAACAATATGGACCATATGTTAGTTACTTGTTAATCCACGTACTGGTCTAGCTCCCTCTTGATGGCAGGCAGAGAGTCAGCACACACCGCACCAGCCAGCAACACATTCATCCAGTCTTTTCCCACGCTGTGACAGGAGCTGACGACTGCTGGATGGACCACTGCCTAATCCGCTTTGTCATCTCTATCAACGTAGCCCCAAAACAGCGATGGCGACAGAAACAATGCCGCAGGAAAATCAATGCTGGAGCACACAAACACCCGGCTAAGAAAGCTCTATTCAGCCAGCACCTCACAACCAACCTGACAACTCCCAGTGACCCAGAGATGCAGAGTGCCCACAGCGCCTGGTCTGCCCTCAAGGCCTCCATAATTAAGACCTGTGAGGAGACGCTCGGTCACTTGACCAGGAAACACCAAGACGATGAGAATGACCAGGAGATCCAGGAGCTAATAAGCCGCAAACGCAAGGCATTCTTGAACTGGAAGCAGCAACACAACTTGAGAGCAAGAAAGCCGCTCTACCGACGTCTGAAGGCCGAGGTCCAACAAAAAACTCACGACGTAAAGAACAGATGGTGGGTGGAGAAAGCGCAGGAGATCCAGCTACTAGGCGACAACCTTGACGTGCGTGGATTTTTTAGCGCAGTCAAGACCAACTATGGCCCAAGCACCCAAGGTTCTACCCCACTGCTGGTCAAGAACGGAGAGGTACTCATCATGATAGAGAGGCAGTCAGTGCCCGCTGGAAGGAGCACTTTGAAGATCTCCTCAACCGAGACTCTGTCTTCGATGTGAGTGTCCTCAACTCCATCCCACAGCATGCTACCCGCCACCACATCCACACAACCCCAGCATGAGGTTGAAAAGGCCATCCGACAACTGAAGAACAACAAAGCCTCGGGAGCAGATGGAATCCCCACCGAAGCACTAAAACATAGCAGAGAAGCATAATTGGCGCAAATACATTACCTCATTTTTTTTATCTGGAAGGAGGAGAGCATACCAGGGGATTTCAGAGACGCCGTAATCATGACCATCTTCAAGAAAGGTGACAAGTCCGATTGCGGTAATTACAGAGGAGTTTTTCTACTGTCGGCCACAGGGAAAGTCATTGCAAGAATCCTCTTCAATCGCCTTCTCCCTGAGGCAGAAGAGCTCCTCCCAGAGTTGCAATGCAGATTCCGCCCACTAAGGGGCACAATGGACATGATCTTCACCGCACGGCAAATCCAAGAGAAATGCAGGGAGCAGCACCAACCTCTGTACATGGCCTTCTTTGACCTCACAACGGCCTTCAACATTGACAACCGGGAGGGATTATGAAGCATCCTCCTCAAATTCGGCTGCCCTCAAAGGTTTGTCACCATCCTCCGCCTGCTTCACGGTGACATGCAAGCCGTGATCCTGACCCAATTCACGTTCGGACCGGGGTCAAGCAAGACTGTGTCATTGCACCAACCCTCTTCTCGATCTTCCTTGCTGCAATGCTCCATCTCACCCTCAGCAAGCTCCCCGCTGGAGTGGAGCTAAATTACAGGACAAACGGGAATCTGTTCAATCTCCGCCACCTCCAGGTCAGATCCAAGGTTGTCCCATCCTCTGTTATTAAATTACAGTACGCAGACAACGCTTGCGTCTGCGCAGTCGGAGGCCAGACTCCAAGCCATCGTCAACACCTTCACCGAGGCGTACGAGAGCATGGGCCTTACACTAAACATCCATAAGACAAAGGTCCTCTACCAACCTGCCCCCTCCACGCAGCACTGCCAACCCCCCGGTTATCCAAATCCACGACGAGGCCTTGGACAACGTGGGCCATTTTTCATACCTCGGGAGCCTACTGTCAACAAGGGCAGACATCGATGATGAGGTCCAACACCACCTTCATTGTGTCATTGCAGCCTTCGTTCGCCTGGGGAAGAGAGCGTTTGAAGACCAGGACCTCAAACCTGGCACCAAAGCTCGTGGTCTGCAAAGCAGTAGTGATACCCGCCCTCCTATATGCTTCAGAGACATGGACAATATACAAAGGCATCTCAATGCACTGGAGAAGTACCACCAATGCTGTCTCCGCAAGATCCTGCAAATCCATTGGTAGGCTAGGTGCACCAACGTCAGTGCTCTTGCTCAGGCCAACATCCCCAGCATCGAAGCACTGACCACACTCGATCAGCTCCGTTGGACGGGCCACATTGTCTGCATGCTTGATACTAGACTCCCAAAACAAGCGCTCTACTCGGAGCTCCGACACAGCAAGCGGGTCCCAGGTGGACAGAGGAAACGCTTCAAGGACACCCTCAAAGCCTCCTTGAAAAAATGCAACATCCCCACCCCCGACACCTGGGAATCCCTGGCCCAAGACCGGTCAAAGTAGAGGAGAAGCATTCGGGAAGGTGCGGAACACCTCGAGTTTCATCGCCGGGAGCGAGCTGAAGCCAAGCACAAACAGCGGAAGGAGCGCACGGCAACCCATCACCCCACCCACCCGTCCCTCCAACTACAGTCTGCCCCACCTGTGACAGAGACTGTAGGTCCCGCATTGGACTCATCAGTCACCTGAGAACTCATATTTGTGTGGAAGCAAGTCATCCTCGACTCCGAGGGACTGCCGAAGAAGAAGAGTCTTTTCTGACTTTCGCGCAGTTTAGATGCATGTACACTGGTCCTCCCCAAACCGTCACCTGACTGGACTCCTGCACGATCCCCACCTAACAATGAACTGGCCCTCATCGACTATGCCCAGTCTGTACCCCTTTTGCTTCCCTAACCCCTTTGAGAATTGCAGTATCAGCAGCAAACAGAGCTACAGTAAGTGAGGGAGCTGGGGACGATATGTGCTGTCAGAGCAGAGAGAAAAGGTGGACACAAAGATAGCTAGCATCTGCGTGCATTTTAAATTTAAAGTTAATGTCTTTAATTTCTCCCAAAGGTACGGTTTAAATCTAGCAAAAGTTTAAAAAAAAACCTTTATTTGATATTAAAAGTACTCAAGGCATTACGTCCCTGGGAGAGAGATAGTTCGACCCGTCTATTATATCTCCATTGGTTGGATCAGAGTCTGTGATGCAGTGAGCTGTGAGACCTGTAGAGGGAGTTCTTACATAGCATTTACAACACAGAAACAGGCCATTCAGCCCAACTAATTTTTGCCTGTGTTTATGCTCCACACAAGGCTCCTCTCCTCCCTCTTTATCTAACCCTATCAGCATAATCTTCTATTTCTTTCATTTTTGTATAGTTATCTAGCTTGCCCTTAAATGCATCTATACTATTCGCCTCAACTACTCCTTGTGATAGCAAGTTCCACATTCTCACCACTCTTTGGGTAAAGAATTTTCTCCTGAATACCTTATTGGATTTTTCAATGACTATCTTATATTGATGGCCCTTAGCTTTGGCCTCCCCCACAAGTGGAGACAGCTTCTCCACATCTACCCTATCAAACCCTTCCATAATCTTAAAGACCTCTATCAGTCTTCCCTAGAGAAAAGAGCTTCAGCCTGTTCAATCTTCCCTGATAGTTATAACATCTCACTTCTGGTATCCTTGTGAATCTTTTGCATAGATAAACATAGAGTATATAGCACAGAAACAGGTCATTCGGCCCAACTAGTCTGTACTGGTCTTTATGGTCCACACGAGTCTCCTCCCATTCCAGCTACCTCAGCTCAGCCTTTCAGCATCTCTTTCTATTCCCTTTTCTCTTATTTACTTGTCAAGTTTCCTTTTGAAAGCAACTAAGCTATTTGCCTCAACCACTTCCTGTGGTAGCGAGTTCTACATTCTCACCCCTCTCTGAGTAAAGAAATGTCTCCCTGTTTCCTTTATCAGTAACTATCTTGTATTTATGGTCCCTAGTTTTGAATTCTCCCACAAGTGGAAACATTCTCTCCACATCTACCCTGCCCAACCCATTTATCATTTTAAAGACCTCGATCAGGCCAGCTCTAGGTCTTCTCTTTTGTAAAGAAAAAATGCCGCAACTTCTTCAATCTTTCCCGTTAACTGTAATCTCTCAGTTTTGTTACCATCTTTGTAAATAATTTCTTGCACTTTCTCCAGTGTTTCCAAGTCCTTTTAAGAGTATAGAAACCAGAACTGTGAACCGTGTGGCCTGAGCAGGGTCTGATATATGCCACTATTGAATTCTATACCCCTAAAAATAAATCGCAGTGCTTTGTTGGCATTTAGAATTGCTTTGTTGACCTGCAATATCACTTTGAATGATTTGTTCACTTGTATCCCGAGATCCCTTTGCTCCTCTACCCCACTTAGACTCCTATTTTCCATGGAGTATGTGACCTCCTTACTCTTCCTGTCAAAATTCACCACCTCATATTGAAATTCATTTGCCAATTGCACGCTCCATTCTGCAAATTTAATACTGTCTTCTGGTATTGTGTCGCAGTCTTCCTCTCTATTAACTATACTCCTAATTTGGTGTTGTCTGTAAATTAAGAAATTGTACTTCTGATTTCCGAGTCCATACAGTTTTTGTAAATGGTGAACAACAGTGGTCCCGACACAAATCTTTGTGGAACACCACTTCCCACCTTTTGTCAGTTTGAGTGGCTGCCCTTAAACCCTACTCTCTGAAATTCAACTTCAGCAGAGAGGCTAACACCGGTGTTAACCTATCTGCCGCCCATTATACAAAGGCAAGGACAATTGGGCAGGGTGTCTCATGGGTGACAATCTGCTACTGTCTGTTTCGTACACCCACTAAAATTGAATTTCACCCTCAGGGTGATTTGATCAAGTGTAGTCTTTAGGTGAAGAAGCAGGGGTTAGAGGGTAGAGGCAGAATTAGCCCAGGTCACTCGGATGTAACTTAGACCCCAGGCCGGGGTTAGAGTGTGGGGGAAGGAACCGCTACACATTAGTGGATATAAACATTTGTAGACTCAGAGCTGAGGAAACGCTGAAAGCGGCAAGCAGCAGGATAAGTCCAGTACATTCCTGTTGTCACCCCGTCTAGCTTAGCATCCTGTCACAAACATAACATAACTGCAGGGGCAACACAGTCCTGTTCAACTTAACTTTATATCACAAGCAGGTGCCAACTGCCAAAGAATGTTAAACCAAGTCAGTGACTTCCCTGATGGACTTTGCCCTCCACTACCACTCAGATCCAAATTGAGTTTGCAGTGATAGAATAACAGCTAAATCCAAGGGAAATACACAGGAAATAATAGATAACAGGGGCGATTACACAGAGGATAATAGATCCTGGGGCGGGGCGGGTGGAGAATTGCGTAGCCTCCCATTTCGGGGCGGGAAGGGCCATGAGGGTTACCGCCCCCGAGAGGAAGTGGAGTGCAAAATAGCGTGATCCACTTGCTCTGTGGAGCGCGGGTGGGGTGGAAGTGAAAAGGGGCACAGCGCTATGCACTGGGACGCGTAGCACTACCACGTAGCAGGGGCCCTCCCCTCCGTTAAAGGGGAAGGCCAAGCTGCCGACTCTGCAGGTGTCTATCTGGACCACCGGGGAGCGTGGCATCAGCACGGCACTCAAGTGGAGTGTGGGGCTGCAAGATCACGGCACGGACCCTGCGCTCCACGATTCAACGGGCTGTGACCGATTTTTCTTTTTTGTGCGAGCATCACCTCCCCTTTAAGTAGTGCCCCGCGAGCGGCCCACAGCCTGATACGCGCCCCCTGAAGCTGTCCCTGGCATCGCCCAACGCACCTTTAGGGGTCGCTCCCGAATTTTCACTGCGGGGCTAAAACAGGTCGTTGCGCACAGTCTACCTGTAGAATTTAGCGGAAGTTGTTAGCGGTGCCGTGTCCAGGTGATAATTCGTTTGCGCCAACGACCTGAATTTCTCCTCCACTGTCTCTGGTAACTATTGCTCTCTGGTCTCTTATTATATTCTGGGTATCTATTAATTACTCTTAAACATTTGTGCCAAATGTTTATTTTTTTACCAATGGGCTTCGCAATGGGAATCCTCCTGTCTGAAGTGTTTGGTATTAGAGGACCAATGGAGGGACGCCAAGCTAGGTCAGGCTTCAGTAATGGCTTTTTTGTGCCCACTCTTCAGCGCCTGCAAACCTACATCTCCAAACTCACGCCTTGTCCGAGCCGAGCAGTCTGCCAAAAATTGCGGGTGAATTTCCTGCTCGAGGTGTGTACAGGGTGGGAGCTTGGCATCGCAGGTTTTCCACCTACCACAGTGCTTGGCGATCAATTCCTGCTGAACCTCCAGGGTCAGCTTTATTGCAATATCCAGAGCGAGCTCCTGATGTCGACAACACCTTGTGGAGCTCATTGGCTGTGGAGAGGGATTTCCTCTGCTGCTATGGGAGTTAAAGTCTTGCTGAAGCACCTTAATTGGGTGGTCCTGTACCATTTTTGCTCTGTTATTGCAAAGACCAAAACTTTATTCCAAGATGTTATGTTTCTACCAAATGAAATAAAGAATAAAGACTTGCATTTATATAGAGCCTTTCATGTCCTTTGGATGTCCCAGATTGCTTTACAGCCAATGAAGTACTTCTGAAGTATAGTTACTGATGTAATCAAGGAAATGTGGCAAACTCTCCCATGCAGCAATGAGATAAAGACTGGATAATCTATTTTTTAGGTGCTACAGTTGGAGGGCTAAATGTTGGCCAGGATAACAGGAGATTTCCCTTGCTCTTCGAACAGTGCCAAATGATCTTTTGTGCCCACCTGAGCGGGCAAATAGGGCCTCGTTTAATGTCTCACTCGAAAGATTGGTAACCATCATTGTAACACTCCCTCAGTACTGCATGGGAGTGCCAGGCTAGATGTTGTGCTCGAGGCTCTGGAATTGGGGCTCGAAGCTACAACTTTCTGACTCTGAGGCGAGAGTGGTACAACTGAGCCAAGGGTGACACATGGAGGACACAGACAGTACAGTACCATGTGCACCAAAATATCTCAGTGCTTTGGTGGAGGTTTTGAGGGAGCAAGTGCAACAGAGTGGCCCTCTTTGGAACTCCAGGAAACTCAGCATAGAATGCTTGGCACAAGGTAGCAACACACCAAAAATACTTAGAGCAATGGCCAGAGGAGCCAGCTGCACATCAGGAAGAGATTTAGGGGCCGAAATTGCCCCCCTCCATAAGCTCCATTACCGCCTCTAAGAGGTGGGAATGGAGCGGAGAGGCCTTATCGACCAGGGATGGACGGATGGGCTGACCCGACTGAAATTGTCCTCGGGCCGGAAGCGGCGGGAATGGGTTTCTGCTCCGCCTGTTTTCTCGCAGCGTCAGGCACGCGTTGACCCCTTACCGACCGGCAGGCGAACCCCTTTCCAACCCCCGCGCGGAATTGCCCCGCGGGAACAGCGCCGCCGTGGGTCGGTGCCACTGACGGCTTTCCCTGGCGGGAAGCTGTGTGCAACATGGCAGTGCGTCTGCCCTTAAAGGGGAGGTTGCACTGCTGCGGCCGCCATATTATTTTTTATTGTCGGCTGAATGCCAGGTCAGCCCGACAATTATGCCCCCAGGTTCGGCCGGGCCGCCAACAGGCAGCCAGGAGCCTGCTCTTGGGTGCCAGGCCGCTGGCCCGGCCAAAACCCTCCCTGGTGGCCCAGTGGACCTAACTGAAAACTCTGCAGAGTTCGCAGCGGCCCTCCCCTTTAACTGAAGGAGCGAGACATTGTAACGTGTCAGCGCGGCGCTGATGACTGGTGGGGCAGCTGAACCGCTGCAAGGACACTTCTGCCCCGCACCCGCCCGGAATACCACCCCGACGTAAAAAAATTCAAAGTGGTGAATTTCTCTGGTATCTCCGCCCCATGGATTGGGGCAGAGATTAACTTTCCAAAGTGGTAGGTGCTGCCCCATTTGGGGCAGGGCTCAATTTCTGCCCCTTGGAGACCACACTAAATCAGAAAAGTACTGTCAGTTGCAGCTCACTGGTAGCACTCTCAGGTTGTGGGTTCAAGTCTCACTCCAAAGGCTTGCTTACAGATTCTGGGCTGAAACTCCAGTACAGTGCTGAGGGAGGGGCCAATTTTTGGATGAGACGTTAAACTGAGGACCCGTCTGCTGTCTCAGGTGGATGTAAAAGATCTTGTAGCACTATTTCGAAGAAGAGCAGGGCAGTTCTCCCCAGTGTCCTGGCCAATATTTATCACTCCACCAACATCACTCAAACAGATGATCTGGTCATTATCACATTGTTATTTGTGGGACCTTGTTGTGTGCAAATTGGCTGCCATGTTTCCTACATTACAACAGTGACTACACTTCAGAAGTGCTTCATTGGCTGTAAGGTGCTTGGGAACGTCTTGAGGTTGTGAAAGGCGCTATATAAAAGTCCTTTAAAAATGATTTTATGTGAGAGAGCTGCCTGATGTGGAGAACTTTAAGCAGTTGGGGATGAAATTCAACTTCAACAAGGTGCAAAACAGGCAGTAGTGGATCTGCCAGCTGTTGTACACACTGCTTTAGTTTCCTTTCTTGCTCCTCTTCCAGATGCATTAAATACTGAGGAGTTCCCATTGGGAAACCGATACTGTCAGTTTAAATGGAAACATAACATAACATGTAGCTGTCAAAACCCCAGGCAAAAATCTCACCTGGCAAAATGGCGCTCTAAAACCAGTCACAAAACCCTCCACCAGCAATAAGCTTATATCACAGGCTCACAAAGCAAAACCCACTAATGTCCGGCAAGGTTCATCAGACCAGCAGCTGAATTTTGTAAGCTGACTGAAGTAAGTTGATATAATAGTAATGTTAACTTTTAATGTTTATTTGTGAAGTAGAGTAGCATGAATCTTAATTTGTAATGTCTCAAAATAACTATTTCATGCTACAACTGCACAGCTACACAGCAATTCTAAGATGGTGACCAGCGATTGTTTGAACTGAGATTGATCCTTACAGCACTGGCAGCCTTAATACCGTTGTGCGAATTAATCTCCTGATAGAGAATGCGCACAAGGACACTGGAGTTAGTCCTCTAGAAGAAAACGTTGGTGTAAAATATCATCTTTTTAATTAAAGTTTTTGTAGGGTGGAAAGATCAGGGTTTTGTTTTGTTTATTCATTCACAGGATATGGGAGTTGTTGGCAAGGCCACCACTTATTGCCCATCCTTAATTGCCCTTGAGAGGTGGTGGCGAGCTGCCACTTTGAACCGCTGCATTCTGTGTGGTGAAGGAACTCCCACAGTGCTGTTAGAGAGGGATTTCCAGGAACGGCGATGCATTTCCAAGTCAGGATGGTGTGTGCCTTGGAGGGGAACTTACAGGAATACCCAGCCTCTGAGTGTCTCTTATAGACACATTATTTATGTGACTGTTCCAGTTAAGTTTCTGGTCAATGGTAAACCCCAGGATGTTGATGGTTGGGGATTCGACGATGGTAATGACATTGAATGTCGAGGGACGGTGGTTAGACTCTCTCTTGTTAGAGATAGTCATTGCCTGGGACTTGTGTGGCGCGAATGTTACTTGCCACTTAGCCCAAACCTGGATGTTGTCCAGGTCTTGCTGCATGCGGGCATGGACTGCTTTATTATCTGAGGAGTTGCGAAAGGAACTGAACACTGCAATCATCAGTGAACATCCCCACTTCTGACCTTATGATGGAGGGAATGTCATTGATGAAGCAGCTGAAGATGGTTGGGTCTAGGACACTGCCCTGAGGAACTCCCACAGCGATGTCCTGGGGCTGTGATGATTGACCTCCAACAACCACAATCATCTTCCTTTGTGTTAAGTATGACTCCAGCCAGTGGAGAGTTTTCCCCCTGATTCCCATTGACTTCAGTTTTACTAGGGCTCCGTGGTGCCACACTCGGTCAAATGCTGCCTTGATGTTGAGGGCAGCTACTCTTACCTCACCTCTGGAATTCAGCTCTTTTGTTTATGTTTGGACCAAGGCTGTAATGAGGTCTGGAGCTGAGTGGTCCTGGCAGAACCCAAACTGAGCATCAGTGAGCAGATTATTGGTGAGTAAGTGCTGCTTGATAGCACAGTTACTGACACCTTCCATCAATTTGCTGATGATTGAGAGTAGGCTAATTTGCCGGATTGGATTTGTCCTGCTTTTTGTGGACAGGACATACCATGTGCTGGGCTCGGGGGCGGATTAACCATGAGGCGGATGGTGCTGCAGCCCCAGGCCCACCAAAGAACATAGGCCTACCAAATAAATGTAGGAAAAAAATATATAAGGCCTCCCAAATAGGCTGAATAGAATAGACAAAAAGAGGAAAAAACAAGACCAAGGAAAATATTGTTTATTGGCCTAACGTGTACATATCTATTTTTGCAGAGACAAGATCTTTACTATTTGTATATATGTATAGGAATCAGTATTGCAATGTTACCAGAATCAGAATATATGCTTTCATTGTTGAATATACTGGCCTATGTTTTCGGACTCAGAATCAGAATCATATACGTAATGTAATGAACATGAACAAACATAACTATTGGCCCATTTGGATCAGTTTGCCCCAGGCCCATCAGGCCCTCAATCCGGCCCTGGCTGGGCTCCGCCATTGTTGAGGATGGGGATGTTCATGGCGTCCCCACCATTGTCCATCACCACTGGATGTGGCAGGACTGCAGAGCTTTGATCTGACCAGTTGATTATGGGATCGCTTAGCTTGCATGTAGTCCTGTGTTGTAACTTCACCAGGTTGGTCCCTCATTTTCAGATAAGCCTGGTGCTGCTCCTGGTATGCTCTGCTACACTCCTCATTGTATCTGGATTGGTCCCCTGGTTTGATGGTAATGGTAGAGAGGGGAAATGCCGGGCCATGAGGTTAGAGATTGTAGTGGAATACAATTCTGCTGCTGCTGATGGCCCACAGCCTCTCATGGAGGCCTAGTTTTGAGTTGCTAGATCTGTTCTGAATCTATCCCATTTACCACGCTGCTGCTACCACTTGGGTAACGCAGTCTGCGAAGTTTCGGCCCAGCGTCTTCAGGAGAAGAGTGGAGCCGAGAAATAATGGTTACTGGCAAGAATCTCTTTCCTCCGAAACTGTCCTCATTAATTACATATTCTGCCAATCAGAAATGCAGCATGTGTTTATTTAATGAATAAAACATACAGTAAAATGGATGTCTGCTCTGATCCTCACCAGTGTGGATTGTACTGGCATTGTGATTGACAAGCGAGAGTGTGGGCACCATAGAAATAAATAATCCCTTTAAATTCAGTTCAGCTCAGTTTCCATTTTAATTTCTTGAAAACCAAATGGTTTTAAATCCAGATTTTATTCCCTGCAGGAGTTGCTTATCTCGAATGCTGCTGATAGTGACTCAAAAATAAATCATGGGGGAAAACAGCTTTCAAAAGTCTTAACAGTTCATCGTATTTAAACAAGGATTAATTAGAAAGCAGAAGTTCTAACGGCGGACAATATATTTTAATGTTTAACTGATTACAATGTAAGATTCGAACACGTGCTCACCTCCAGGATGCTCGGCTCCATAGGGGTGTGGGAGCGTCACTCTCCTTGAAGGAGTTCCACCAGTACTTTCTCTGTGAGTGTCGCCCCCTCCATCACCCTAGCAGGTCAAGGACAGCCAGTGCATAGGAACACCACCGACTGCAAGTTCTCCTCCAAATCACACACCGTACCGACTTGGAAATATATCGCCGTTCCCTCATTGTCGTTGGGTCAAAATTCCTGGAACTCCCGACCGAACATTACATTCACCACTGTTGGGCTGCAGCAGTTCAAAAGGCGGCAGCTCACCATCACCTTCTCAAGGGCGACTAGGGATGGCCAATAAATGCCAACATTGTCAGTGATGCTTATTTCCTGGCAAATTAATAATAACAAAATTCTTTATGACTTACCCTTTCAATGGTTCCCGCCCCGCATCCTTTCTATAATGGTCCCCACTCCCATCTTCTCTATGAAGGGGCCCTCCCCACCCAGAGACCCTTCCTACCAGAGGGCCCTCCATACCTGGTCCCCCCCATCTTCTCTACCCTCTCGATGAATAAGTACAACCCAAACACTTCCTGGGAAGGAGCTCCACCAGCACCCTCTGAGTAACAAGGCCCCACTGTTGTTCCTCTGAAACTGTTGCCTCCAGTGATGACTGATTTTTTTGCAGGAACCCTACCCAACAGCCACTCAATGAAGCGGTGTGGCCTGACAACCTCCGTTTACAGGCGCCTGTACATAGTGCCCGCTCTACGTGGGAGCCCCTTCTATGAAAGTCCTGCTGCTTTCATTCAGCGGGCAATCTCTTTGAAAGAATAGTTCCCAGCATAGCTCCCTGACACTGAGTCCCTCCCATATACATGCATCAATTCCAGCACTGCTTCATGCAGAGGCATTGTACCCAGCTCCTGTGAATAAAGCCATCAAACTATAAACGGCCCTTCCCAATATGAAGTAATTGGAGTCACGTCCTTCATATGCAAATACTGTAACCTGTATTTGCACCCCATCACCATGAAGGTATTGTGCCCAGTGAATTTCCCCCTTCTAAGAAGATATTGTACCTCGTGTCCCCACGGCTAGTATTAGGCCCAATCTCAGCCCACAATGGAGGTGCTGACACCTCCAATATGAAGGCCCTCTGATTAACAGCCCCACTGCCAGTAGATGCATCAAATCCCTTCATGACCTGACTCCTCCCTTTCTTTGTAACCTCCTCCAGCCTTGCAACCCCTCCCTCAGCCTCTCTTCCTACGACTCCTGTATCTTGTGTATCCCTCCTTTCCTGTGCCCACCATTGGTGGACGTGGCTTCAGCCGACTAGGCTCTGGAATTCTTCCCTCAGCCCTTCTGCCTCTCCACCTCCCTCTCCTCCTTTATGGCGCTCCTTAAATTCCACCTCTGCAAGCAGACTTTTGGTCACCCCTCAAAATGGGGCCAACTTTTACCTTCACCGCTTGGAATGGTAATGGGGAGGAGAGTATTACCTGCCTGTTGTCGAAATGGGATGGGTTGGAAAACAGACAGGAGATTTGCTCCGCCAGGTTAACGGTCAGGGTGAAAATGACCTCCTCCTTTGGCTCAGCATCCATCTTGTATCTGATTATGCCTCTGCGAAACATCTTAATGTGTAGTTCCATGTTACAAGCGCTACATAAACCCAAGTTCTTGTTGGGGTTGTAGTCGTTGATATCAATCGCAGCGGAACCATTCTGCCAAGCTTCTGTCCTTTGTGTTTTTCTCGAATCAATTTTGCAACTTTTTCCTCTCCGGAGGTCATGACTGCTAATGTAGGGCTCCTTAGGTGCTGGGTACCCTTCAGTAACTTGCCGGGAGCGCATCCTTCAAGTGTAACCGAGATAATGAGCGCTAGAAGGCTGTTCAACCATGGGGGCATCCCGGCCGAACCCACTTTCACCCTCGTACACACACATTCCAGCAGCCAGCCCTTAGCAATCGAGAACAGAAACCTTGGCTGATTTCACCATCCCTAGCACAATACCCCTACAAGCATCACTAGCTGAGAAAAGCCAACATTTCCAGTTACAAAGTAAGTTGTGTGCTCATTCTAGGCTACCTCTGTGTCATGGAGCGTTCTCGGTTGCCTTAGGTAAATTTCCCATTGTTTTCCTAAATTGACCTGAGATTTTTCTTTCCTGTTTTTTTTTTTGCCTTTCCCAGGAAATGACATGACGTGGGGAGTGGATTCAAGGTGTAAGTGGCTTCACCCTATCTGGGTGAGATAGGCGTGATGGTCATTTTCTGTCCTTCCTGTCATAAGTTTTTGTATATGAAGATTGGGAATCGAACCTTTTGGATAGCTTAGTTCACTCTGATTTTACCAAGTGAGTGACAGGGGAGGTCCGGGATTGATTAGCAAAATGCAGCTTTAAATCAAAAGTTACATTTAGATTTTACTTTCAGCACAGCTGAATGCTGAAAAGCCCACTGCTAATTTGTGGAGAAACATTCTATTCAGGTCAGAATTACACCAACTGCAGAGAATAGCCAGTTGTCTTATTTTTTGTTCAATGACCCATTACTTATTAAATGAACAAATCAATCTCAACAAATACAGCAGGAAGCACTCAGCAAGAAGATAGATTCTCCCACCGAGTGATGCTTTCTGAAACATGCTTGTAATGTTGTGTGAAAACGACAGGCTCTGGACTGATCATATGCAGCTCACTAACCTTGGCAGATTTACCCAAGCCTGCAACACTAGCTTAAATTAGCCAACACTACCAGTTATACTGACCAAGCTATGCTTTAGTTCTGTCACCTCAGTGCCTTGGAGCTTTCTCAATTGCCTTAGGGAAATTTCTAGAGATTTCCTAAATTTGTGTGTGAGCAGAAATGGAAACGATAGAAAATTTAGACCAAAGTGGATTCGAATGTGAATATCACTACAGGTCTGGCTGGCTCCTTCTGTATCGAGCTTTAAGTAAACTATCAGTAAAGAGCAACATATAAATATACTGCTGGACTTAGGGGTAAGGGCAGAAACAACAGCAACAGTAACAGCGAAGACTATGACAACAACAATTTATATACTGACTTTAACTGAGGAAAAACATTCCAAGGCGATTCTTGAAGGACAGTCGAAAAAAAAAGGATGCCAAGTCATCAAAGAGGATATTAGGAGTGGTGACCAAAAGCTTGGTCAAAGATGTGGGTTTTAAGGTGGGTCTTAAAGGAGGGGAGATGGAGAGGCAGTTAGGGAGCGAATTCTAGGACAAGGGATGTAGGCAACTGAAAGCATGGCCGCCAATGATGGGGTGAAGGAAGAGGGGATGCACAAAAGGCCAGAGTCACAGACGGAGAGTACAGGGAGAGGTGGGGAGTTTGTAGGACTGGAGGAGGTTACAGGGATCGGGAGGGAAATGCCTTGAAGGGAGTTAAAGATGAGATGAGAATTTTAAATTGAAGGAGCTGAGAGTCAATGTAGGCCAGCGAGCACAGAGCAAATTGATAAGAAGGACTTGATGCAGGATAGGATACGGGCAGTGGAGCTTTGGATAAGCTGAAGCTTTCAGAGGGTGGAGGATGGGATGTCAGCCAGGGGAGCAGTGGAATAGGTCAGGAGGGGGTAAGTAATGTTACAGAAGTGGAAGAAAGCACTTTTGGTCATGGAGAGGTTATAGGGTCAAAGTGTCAGCTCAGGGTCGAACAGAACGCTGAGGCTGCAAGCAATCCGTTTCAGCCATAGACAGTGGCCAAAGAGGGGGATGGAATTGGTGCTGAGGAATTCGAGTTTGGATTTGGGGCTTGAGATGATGACTTCAGTCTTTGTAATGTTTAACTGGAAGAAATTGTAGCTCATCCAAGACTATGTCGGGCAAGCAGTCTGATGATGGAGGGCACCAATAACAGATATTTGAGGGATTCCAGCTGTAATGGGGCGGGGGTGAGGAGGGGTGCGGGAGGGAAGGGAAAACATTGCTGGAGATGATCTGTCTGATTGGATAGATGAAAGTGAAACCAAGGAAGGGCAGTCCCACTCAGCTGGACAAGGGAGGAGAGGTGTCTGAGGAGGATGTTGTGGTTGACCATGTCAAAATCTTGTAGAGAGGCGGATGAGGATGGATTGCATACTGCAGTCACAGAGGATGTCATTGGTGACTTGGATCAGAGCCATTTTGGGGCTGTGGCAGGAAGAGAAACTTGATTGGAGGGGTTCAAACAGGGAGTTACAGAAAAGGTGGGCACATTCAATGACACTGGAGAGGGACGGGAGATTGGGAATAGGGCCGTAGTTTGCAAGGATAAGTGAGCCAAAAGTGGGCTTTTTTGACAAGTAGAGACATGGTATTAGTTTTGAAAAAAAGGGGACAGTACCTAAGGAGATGGAACTATTTGCAATGTCAGCTAGCATGGGGACAAGAAGGGAAAAGTTGGGTGATCTACAGTTCAGTACAAGTGGGGTCAAGGGAGCAGGATGTAGGTCTTATGGATTAAATGAGTTTGGTGAGAGCATGAAGGAAGATAGGAGAGAAACTAGAGACATATGGGTTCCAGACTAGGGAAAGGGAAAGCCTTGGGTGAAGCTTGGCTTGATGGGCAAGGGGAAGGAGGAAGCAGTGGAGGCTGTGGAATGAATGAAAGACAGTGTCATATAACTAGCTCCACCCAGTGGGCTACTGTGGTAATGCAGCCATTGCTGTTTATCAGAATAAAGAGGGAACAGGTCACCTGACAAGTTCCTGAAGTTATCAACCATCTTAAAGCCTGTGAATTTGTGAAGTCGTACAGATGATATCACATTTGGTGACAAAGAATAGGATTTCTGGATAACCTAACTGAAATGTTTGTCAGTGGATGATTCAGCCAACTTACAGAGAGACTTTGATGGCTTCTTTGTTTTGATTAACAGCTAAAATTCCGAGGTAAATTACTAACACACTTGGCTGAACTGCCAGAGTCCAGATGACCATGCCCATGGGAATAATAGAGCGCTTGGGCGAGTTTCAATCCGACCGTGAAACTTTCGGAGCGTATGTGGAGTGGCTAGAAATGTTTTTCACTGCAAATAGTATCATCGAAGTCCCTGATGATGAAAACCGTAACCGGGAGGTGTTGGAAAGAAAACGGGTTATTTTCTTAACTGAAGCAGGCCCCAAGGTGTATGAAACCTTGAAAAATTTGCTTATGCCTGTCAAGCCAAAGGGCACATCACTTAAGCAGAGAGCACTACAGTCCTGAACCTGTGGAAATTGCTGAAAGTTATTGTTTTGGAATACAAGATCAGTTAGCCAACGAAAGTATCAGTGGGTACATTGTAGCATTAAAGGGCTAGAATTTCCCTAACCTGTTTTTCTGGCGCCCTCACCTTTTGTCTGTCTCCAAGCACGCTGAAAAAAGACGTCCATATTCTGGCTGCTCCCCAGCCTCTCCTCAGTCATGTCGCAGCATGGCCCAATGGATTGGGGGCGGAGCCAGGTCCCGGCACTGAAAACACTGAGTCTGCGCGCATGTGCAGTAGTTCCTGGCAGGCCATTTTTGCAAACGCGCACAGGCTGTGTGGGAGGGGCCCAAAGCACGCCATTCCTAGCCGTATGGGCTCCCTCATCGGCGGCCCACTATGTTCCCTAAGGTAGGACTTCTAGTTTTTTATTTGTTATTTACTGATTAATTTTGGTGCTTTCAGTGCATGGTTCCTTATATTTTTTTATTTGTTATTTATTGATTGCTTATTACTTTGGTCTTGGTGCTTTAGGTGCAGGGTTCCTTCTATTTTATTTGTTAATTAATTGCTTATTACTTTTTGTGCTTTGTTTGGTGCTTGGTGGTGCTTTAAATGTAGTTACTTGCACCGATTCCTTAACTCTAGGTAAGGTTTTTCTGTGCGGACAGAATTGGCAACATATGCTGGCCTAAGTTAATTTGGAGCAACTATTTGCTGGCCAAACACCTAAAACAGGGGTAAGTGGCTGGTAACGCCCCCTTTGGAAAAAAAATCTGAACTAAAAAAAAATCTAACTAACTCTCACTGGCGCAAATTAAATGGGCAGAATGCAACTAAAAATATAGTCCAGAAAAATCAAGTTGCTCCAAGAAAAAAAGGAGCAACTCCTGGGGAAACTTGGGCCCAAAGAAGCTGTCCATTCTCTGTCATTTCAGAAACTTTCAGGACCGAGCATTGCGTGACCGCTTTGTGTGTTGGATGATAAATGAAGCAATCAGAAAAAAGTTATTGACAACTCCTAACATGACTTTTGATTTAGCTTGTCAGACAGCTATGTCATTGGATATGGCTGACCAATATTCCCGAGAATTTCGTACCATTTCTAGTAGTCAGACAACCGAGGTGAATTGCCTGCAGGTTAAAAGTCAAAGGCAGTTGGGCCCCAAGGCCTCAGCAACTGGCCAAGGTAACAGCACATTGAAGTCTTGCTATCGGTGCCTGGGACAACACATTCCTCAAAGTTGTCCATATGTGAATGCAGAGTGTTTCTTCTGCAGGAAAACTGGACATCTTGCGAAGGCATGCCGACTGAAGAGTAAACCAACTTTCAAGGCTATCAGTAGAAACCCCAGATACTACATAGCATGGAAGAAAAGCAACAGGATGAAGAGATACATACACATCATCAGGAGCACGAGGGTATCGAACAGTGATTTGAAAAGTATCATCCAAGCAGATGTTGCAGGAAACAAGCTACCCATGGAAATTAACACTGGTGCATCCGTGAGTGTAGTACCGGAATCGCTGTATCTCAACAAATTGCGTGATTTCCCATTGGAGAAATGCAAGATAGAGTGGCGAGGCAACTCAGGAGAGAACATTCCTGTGGTAGGTCGTATCACAGTACCGGTGAAATACAAGGATCAATTTCAGAGCTTGCCTCTCTTAGTAGTGGCAGGACACAAGCCTGCCTTAATAGGTAGTAATTGGTTGGGATCACTGAAGCTGGATTGGAGTGAGATTTTTTGTGTTGAAATGAGATTTGCGTCAAAGGATGATGTCATCAAGCAGTATCCAAAGGTGTTCTGTGAAATAGGCAGTTCGATCCAAGGTTTTAAGGTGAGTGTCAGAGTACAGAAGGACGTGAGACCAGTTTACTGCAAGCCACGTCCCATACCATATGCACTCAAGGAGAAAGTTGAGCAAGAATTCAAAAGACTAGAGTCGGAGAACATTGGGCACAAGTTTCGGGTGGAGTTGCTCCAATTTTCTTGTTTGGAGTATCTTAGAAATCACAATTCTCGCCACTTAGTTTGCTCCAGTTCTAGTAAGTTAGTTTAGGTTCACTTTAGTTCAGGTATTTTTTTTTCAAAAGGGGGTGTGTCCAGCCTCTTAGGCCTGTTTTGCAAGTTTCGGCAGTGAAAACTTACTCCAAACTAACTTGGAACGGAGTAAGTGTCCACTTTCGTAAGTTCTGAAAAACCTTACCTAGAGTTAAGTTTAGTGCAGGCACAGCCAGAGACGCGGGGAGGGTGGGGTGGGGTGGGGTGGGGGCGGCGGGGGAAGCGAATTTAGAGGATTTTCCATAAACACCTTCACAACAACGTTAAAGAAGCAATGTACATTTAAAGCAGTAAGCACAAAACAAAGCAGTACATTTACAAAGCACAAAAAGTAACAAGCAATTAATTAATAAAAAATAGAAGGAACCCTGTATCTAAAGCACCAAGACCAAAGTAATAAGCAACCAATCAATAAAAAAAAATAGTAGTCCTACCTTTATGTAAAGGCAAGGTGTTTCTGTCAGTGTCTCTCTCTCTCTATCTGACAGTGAGTTGTGGGGGGTGGGGTGGGGGTGTGAGTGTGTGTGTGTGTGGGGGGGGTGTGTGTGTGTGTGGGGGGTGTGTGTGTGTGTGTGGGGGGGGTGTGTGTGTGTGTGGGGGGGGTGTGTGTGTGTGTGGGGGGGGTGTGTGTGTGTGTGGGGGGGGTGTGTGTGTGTGTGGGGGGGGTGTGTGTGTGTGTGTGGGTGTGGGGGGGGTGTGTGTGTGTGGGGGGGGTGTGTGTGTGTGGGGTGGGTGTGTGTGTGTGGGGGGGGTGTGTGTGTGTGGGGGGGGTGTGTGTGTGTGTGGGGGGGTGTGTGTGTGTGTGGGGGTGTGTGTGTGTGTGGGGGGGGGTGTGTGTGGGGGGGGTGTGTGTGGGGGGGGGTGTGGGAGGGTGTGTGTGTGTGTGTGTGCGGGGGGTGTGTGTGTGTGTGTGCGGGGGGTGTGTGTGGGTGTGTGTGTGTGTGGGGGGGGGGTGTGTGTGGGGGGGGGGTGTGTGTGTGTGGGGGTGTGTGTGTGTGGGGGTGTGTGTGTGTGGGGGGTGGGGGTGTGTGTGTGTGGGGGGGTGTGTGTGTGGGGGGTGTGTGGGGGGGGGTGTGGGTGTGTGTGGGGGGGGGTGTGTGTGTGGGGGGGTGTGTGTGTGGGGGGGGGTGTGTGTGTGGGGGGGGGTGTGGGAGGGTGTGTGTGTGTGTGTGGGGGAGGTGTGTGTGTGTGTGTGTGCGGGGGGTGTGTGTGTGTGTGTGCGGGGGGTGTGTGTGTGTGTGTGTGTGTGTGTGTGTGTGTGTGTGTGTGTGCGGGGGTGTGTGCGGGGGTGTGTGTGGGGGGGGGGTGTGTGTGGGGGGGGGGTGTGTGTGTGGGGGGGGGGGGTGTGTGTGGGGGGTGTGTGTGGGGGGGGGGTGTGTGTGTGTGGGGGGGGTGTGTGTGGGGGGGGTGTGTGTGGGGGGGGGGTGTGTGGGGGGTGTGTGTGTGTGTGGGGGGGGGGTGTGTGTGTGGGGTGGGGGGGTGGGGGTGTGTGTGTGTGGGGGGGTGGGGGTGTGTGTGTGTGGGGGGGTGGGGGTGTGTGTGTGTGGGGGGGTGGGGGTGTGTGTGTGTGGGGGGGGGTGTGTGTGTGTGGGGGGGGGTGTGTGTGTGTGGGGGGGGGTGTGTGTGTGTGGGGGGGGGTGTGTGTGTGTGTGGGGGGGGGTGTGTGTGTGTGTGGGGGGGTGTGTGTGTGTGGGGGGGGGTGTGTGTGTGGGGGGGGGTGTGTGTGTGGGGGGGGGGGGTGTGTGTGTGGGGGTGGGGGGGTGTTTGGGTGTGGGGGTGGGGGGGTGTTTGTGTGTGTGTGTGGGGGGGGTGTGTGTGTGTGGGGGGGGTGTGTGGGTGTGTGTGGGGGGGGTGTGTGTGTGGGGGGATTGTGTGTGTGTGTGTGGGGGGGGGGTGTGGGTGTGGGGGCGCGTGGGGTGTGGAGGCGCGTGGGTGTGGGGGGTGTGTGTGAGGGTGGGTGTGGGGGAGGAGGGGTGTGGGGGAGGAGGGGTGTGGTGGTGGGTATTGGGGTGTGGGCTGGGTGTGAAGGGGTGGTGGGGCTGAACGCCGGGGGGGGGGGGCGGTTGAACGCGGCGGGTGGCTGGATGGAGTCACCCCTGCTCTCTCCTCCGGCCCTTCGATCATTTCGAGTGCCCCCCAACCCACGCTCCTCCCCCATCCCTTGCCACGCTCCTCCCCCATCCCTTGCCACGCTCCTCCCCCATCGATCACCTCCCCAGTGCCCCCTTCCCACGCTCCTCCATCCCTCCCCGGTACCCAAACACAGACTGGGGAAAACATCCTGCTGAGCCATTGCGCAGGCGCGCATGCTCCAACGCGCCTGCACAACGCTGCCGGCACTCAGAAGAACGCTGTTCCCTAGCCCCGCCCCGTGCCAACTTGCTCCGCCCCAGGGAGACTCCGCTGCGCCACGCCACGCTCCAGGACGACCAGAGAATTCCTCGGTAGGATTCCGGCGCGCTTTTTATTCCAGTCAGGTCACGTAAATTTCAGAGGTGCGCCGTTTTCTCCAGCATCGGAAACTTGGGGCCATTATTTTTTAGATCTATGTAATTGGGCTACACTCATTGTTGTTGTACCTAAGTCTGATGATAAGGTAAGGTGGTGTAGTGATTATAAAGTAATGGTAAACCAGGTTTTAGAGGGTAATCTTCCCAATACATTGCCAAATGTAGAAGATTTGTTAACACTGACAGTTGGTCAGATCTTCTCAAAGTTGGAACTTACAATTGCCTACTTACAACTTGAACTCGGTGAGGAGTCGAAGTCATGCTTGACCATAAATACTCATCTAGGGCTACATCAATTTAATAGGCTACAATTTGGAGTGTCTTCCGCCCCCGCCATATTTCAAAGGTTGATGAACCAGATTTTGCAAGGCACTGAAGGGGTAGTATGTTAGACGACATACTAATTTCAGCAACAAACAGGCAAATCCATAATAACATATTGAATTAAGTGCTCAAATGGCTAAAGAAGCACAGAGTACAAGTGACTGCTCGCAAGTGTGAGTTATTTCAAAACTCTGGAGTACTTAGGGCACAGAGTAGACAAAGATGGTTTACATCCAACCAAGGGAAAGCTGGATGCAATCAGAAATGCACGCACTCCCAAGAATGTCACTGAACTTCGATCATTTTTGGGACTTTTGAACTATTATGGGAAGTTCCTACCAAATTTTGCTACAGTGTTACATCCACTAAATGAATTGTTGAAAAAATAGGTCGATTGGAAGTGGTCAGAAGAATGCGACACAGCATTCAAGGAGCGTAAAAGCCAATTGGTAGAGAGTACCATGTTAGTTCACTGTGACATATCTAAGGAGATCAAGCTAGCATGTAATGCCTCTCCATAGAGGGGCAGTGATCTCTCATGTACAACATAGTGGGGAGGAGAGACCAATTGCTTTTGCTTCATGCATTCTCAGTGCCAGTGAGCGAAATTATGCACAAATCAAAAGGGAAGCCTTGGCATTAATTTTTGAGAGAAATTCCACAAATACTTCTATATTTGTAAGTTTACCATTATTATGGATCATAAGCTCCTGACAGCAATCCTCCATCCAAAGTCTCCAGTTCCAACATTTTCTGTAACCTGAATGCAGAGATAGGCTTTGATTTTGTCAGCATATACATGGGATATTAAATACAGACGATCAGCTGATCACAGTAGTGCTGATATGTCTAGATTGCCTTCCCCATCACAAGTTACACCCGATAAGAAAGTGTTGAATTGATGAACTGGCAGTCACAGCTGAAGAGATTGGTAGAGCAACCAAATGTGACTCAGTGATGTCAAAGGTGTATGATTACATCACAAATGGCTGGCCAAACCAGGTATCAGAGATATTCATTTTTCTTCATTCGTAGGAATGAATTATCAGTCGATAAAGATTGTATCATGTGGGGTGCAAGAGTGGTTATACCAAATAAATTCATGTCCAAATTATTAGGCGATCTTCATGACCAACACCTGGGAATGTGCTTGACCAAGAGTTTTGCATGCAGTTATTTATGGTGGACAGGTCTAGATAAAGATGGAGAGTACATCGTCAGTCAGTGTACTACATGTTAATCGGTAAGCAAGAAACCACCATCAGTGCCATTACAGCTATGGAAATGGCCTCCTAGGGTGTGGCAAAGGTTACATAATCTATTTTGCTGAGCTAGAAGGACAGCAATTGTTCATTGTGACTGATAGCCAGTCGAAGTAGGTAGAGGTGTATCCAATGCGGAAAATAACAAGTAAAACATTAGACATTTTGCAAAGATTATTTTCTTCATATGGCCTCCCAGAAGAAAGTGTCTGATAATAGACCACAATTTTGTTCAGAAGAATTTGCACAGTTCACAAGCAAAAATGGTGTGTAACATACCAAGGTTCCATCGTACCATCCTGCTTCAAATGGTGCAGTAGATGCACATTATAAATTGTAAAACGTGCCCTCATCAAACAAATGTTGGATCCAAATGCAAAGCAATTACAGTTGTTATTGGACCACAAATTGGCTAATTTTCTAATTACATATCGTAATACTCCTCATACAACTACTGATAGAACACCAGCAGAGTTGTTTCTCAAATGACAGCCACAAACCAGATTCTCGTTGTTAAAGCCAAACTTGGCAGTCTGTAGAAGAGAAACAATTAAGAAGGAAAGAGAATCATGATAGAGGTAGAGAGAGAAGTGTGAAATTAAATCAGACGGTGAGAGTGAAGAACCATCACCATAAATGGTTAAAGTGATTACCAGGAAGAGTGGTGAAGATATGTGTTCCTCGCACATATTTGGTCAAGATGTATGATCATGGACAGGTTAGGTTTGTTCACATTGATCATATTTTACCTACAGATATGGAAGTAGTTGAAGGTTGGAATGATTCGATTATTTCTGACTCATCAGATAGTTTTGTTACAAGTAGAGTACCAGTAGCATATCCTACATCAAATATACTGGAAACAAGTCCAAGAGAAAATCAGAATTTAAGTCTGAATCCAAGTCAGGCAGACAAACATTCTGAAGTTGTAGAGAGTTCAAATGTAAATCAAGGGCATCCCAAGGAGGAAAACTTTCCTCAGGATCAGCCTAGAATGAGTCTAAGTTCGACACCAGGGTTGGAAGGTTCTGTTCAAGAGCGAATGTATCCTCTTCGAAACAGAAAACAAATGGTTAAGCTTGATTTGTAAATATGGCAAAATAAGTCCATATACTTTATGTATAACTATGCAAATTGATGATGATTGTTGCTATAATTACTTCTTCAATAAGGAGGGAGAAGTGTAGTATATATATGTATATATATATATATGTATATATATATATATATAGCTCCACCCAGTGGACTACTGTGGTAATGCCACCATTGCTGTTTACCAGAATAAAGAGGAAGCAGGCCACCTGACAGGTTCTTGAAGTGACCAACCATCTTAAAGCCTGTGTGTTTGTTAGGTCGTACAGAAGATATCACAGACATGGATTATTTTTCTTCTCTAGGATTATAAAAACATAAGAACATAAGAAATAGGAACAGGAGTAGGCCATACGGCCCCTCGAGCCTGCTCCGCCATTCAATAAGATCATGGCTGATCTGATCATGGACTCAGCTCCACTTCCCTACCTGCTCCCCATAACCCCTTATCCCCTTAAGAAACTGTCTATTTCTGTCTTAAATTTATTCAATGTCCCAGCTTCCACTGCTCTCTGAGGCAGCGAATTCCACAGATTTACAACCCTCTGAGAAAATAAATTTCTCCTCATCTCAGTTTTTAATGGGTGGCCCCTTATTCTAAGATCATGCCCTCTAGTTCTAGTCTTCCCCATCAGTGGAAACATCCTCTTTGCATCCACCTTGTCAAGCCCCCTCATAATCTTATACGTTTCGATAAGATCACCCCTCATTCTTCTGAATTCCAATGAGTAGAGGCCCAACCTACTCAACCTTTCCTCATGTCAAACCCCTCATCCCCCAGAATCAACTTCTCTGAACTGCCTCCAAAGCAAGTATATCATTTCGTAAATATGGAAACCAAAAGTGCACGCAGTATTCCAGGTGTGGCCTCACCAATACCTTGTTTGGTTGTAGCAAGACTACCTTGCTTTTATACTCCAGCCCTTTTGCAATAAAGGCCAAGATTCCATTGGCCTTTCTGATCACTTGCTGTACCTGCATGCTCACCATTTGTGTTTCATGCACAAGTACCCCCAGGTCCCGCTGTACTGCTCATCAGTTAATTCCTCTGTAAAGAAATGGGAAGTGGATTGGTTATTGAAATTCTATACAATGGCAGTCATTGCAAAGGAATTTGATACCTCAGAATTCATTAAGTGTAAATGCAAAAGAGTTGCTTATGTTAGGACTGAGTCTGCTATGGTGGAATTCCGTCTGGTATGTTGAGATTGAGTTGGTATGTTGGGATTGGATCTGGCATGGTAGACTTGAGTCCGATATGATGGGATTCTATATAATTGGAGTAAATAGAAGGAGCCTGGTACACTTGGTTTGTCTGTCTGGATCAAAAATTAATTTATAATGAGTAACTTATGAATCACTAAGAGTGTAGAATTCATTAGGAAGTGAACTCTCTGAAGTCTGTACTTGTACATCAATCTGAAATTTAATACTAGACAGAGAGCTTCACTCAACATAACACCAAAAACAATAAAATCCCTCAGCATCAAATGTTACAGGCAGACACTTCGAATCATAGCATCTTACAGCACAGAAGGCCGCCATTCGACCCACCATGCCTGTGCTGGCTCTTTGAAAGACCTGTTCAAATTAGTCCCATATCCCAGCGTTTTCCCTACAATCCTGCAAATTAATCCTCTTGAAGTACATTTCCAAATGCCTTTTGAAAGTTCCTCTGGGATCTGATTCCACCACACTTTCAGATAGTACGTTCCAGATCTTAACAACCCTCTGTGTGAAAAAATTCTCCTCTTTTTCCCTCCTGTTGTTTTGCCAATTATTTTAAATCATGACCTCTGGTTACCAATCCATTTGCCAGAGGAAACAAATTCTCCCGACTTGCTCTGTCAAAACCCCATATCATTTTGAATACCTCTACTTGGTCTTCTCTTAACCTCCTCTGCTCCAAGAAGAACAACCCCTGCTTCTTCAATCTCTCCATATAACTGAAGTCCCTCATGTCTGGTATCATCCTGGAAAACCTCCTCGCTACCCTCTCCAAGGCCTTGATATGCTTCCTAAAGTGTGGTCCTACAAGAGAAATGCAGGGAATAGCACCAACCCTTGTACATGGCCTTCTTTGACCTCACAAAGGCATTTGACACCATCAACCATGAGGGACTATGGAGCATCCTCCTCCGTTTCGGCTGCCCCTAAAAGTTTGTCACCATCCTCCGCCTGCTTCACAACGACATGCAGGCAGTGATCCTGACCAATGGATCCACCACAGACCCAATCCATGTCCGGACCGGGGTTAAGCAGGCTGCGTCATCGCTGGAGTGGAACTAAACTATAGATCCAATGGGAACCTGTTCAACCTTCGTCGCTTCCAGGCTAGATCCAAGATCGTCCCATCCTCTGTCATCAAATTACAGTACGTGGACGACGCTTGCGTCTGCGCACATTCAGAGGCGGAACTCCAACATCTTCATCGAGGCGTACGAAAGCATAGGTCTTTCACTAAACATCCGTAAGACAAAGGTCCTCCACCAACCTGACCCCGCTCATACAGCACTACCCCCTGGTCATCCAAATCCACGGTACAGCCTTGGACAACGTGGATCATTTTCCATACCTCAGGAACCTACTATCAGCAAGGGTAGACATTGATGATGAGGTCCAATACCACCTCCAGTGTGCCAGCGCAGCTTTCGGTCACCTGAGGAAGACCAGGACCTTAAATCTCACACCAAGCTTATGGTCTACAGGGCAGTAGTGATACCCGCCCTCCTATATAGCTCAGAGATGTGGCCAAAAACAGTAGACACCTCAAATTGCTGGAGAAGTACCATCAGCGCTGCTTCCGCATGATCCTGCACATCCCCTGGGAGGATAGACGCACCAACGTCAGTGTTCTCGCTCAGGCAAACATCTCCAACATCGAAGCATTGACCACACTCGATCAGCTTTGTTGGGCAGGCCACGTCATCCGTATGCCTGACACGAGACTCCCAAAGTAAGCGCTCTACACGGCAAGCGAGCCCCAGGTGGGCAGAGGAAACGTTTCAAGCACACTCTCAAAGCCTCCTTGATAAAGTGCAACATCCCCACCGGCACCTGGGAACCCCTGGCCCGAGACCACCCTAAGTGGAGGAAGAGCATCCGGGAGGGCGCTGAGCACTTTGAGTCTCATCACCGAGAGCATGCAAAAATCAAGCGCAGGCAGCGGAAAGGATGTGCGGCAAACCAGTCCCACCCTCCCTTTCCTTCAACCACTGTCTGCCCCACCTGTGACAGAGACTGTAATTCCCATATTGGACTGTACAGCCAGCTGAGAACTCACTTTTAGAGTGGAAGCGAGTCTTCCTCGATATCGAGGAACTGCCTATGATCATGATGCTGAAAGTCTAGTGCCCAGAATTGTACACAATACTCCAGCTGAGGCCTAACCAGTGATTTTTTTAAAGCTTTAGCATGATTTCCTTGTTTTTGTATTCCATGCCCCCATTTACAAAGCCAAATATTCCATACACTTTCTTAACCGCCTTATCAACTTACTGTGCCACCTTCAAAAATTTGTGAACATGCACCCTCAGGTCCCTCTGCTCTTGCACCTCACCCCCCTAAAAATAGTACCTTTTAGATGATGATACTGCCTCTTCATATTGTTTCTCCAAAAGTGCATCTTATCTGCATTATATTGCATTTGTGTCTGTCCTCTTCATGAATCTATGTCCTCTTAAAATTTGGTACTATCCTGTTCACTATTTACTACATTGGAAAGTTTTGCATCAGCCGCAAACTTCAAAATTGTACTACAAATACCCAAGCACAGATCATTTCTATATAACAGGAAAAGAACACTATGAAATAGGATCTCACACAGTTTGATTCAAGCCTGGGCTTGCCTGACGATGAGTAGCCAGCTAATATTTCATGGAAACAGACTGACCTTCACTGCAGATGCACAATTTTTAAGTTCACCATTGAAGATGTTGGGAATGGATGGTAAATGGCACAGGGAGACCAAGAAGAAAAATACCCTAAAAAGAGAAAGCCTCAACAACCAAAATAAACAGTAATCATAGGGTTTGGCCAGTAACTACCTGGACCATGGCAGCACTAGCTGCTTCAAGTTTTATAGAGTGGCCTTGATATCTGGCAGCAGATAAACATGTCCTTTGCACTGACTGCCAGTCAGCTGTGCTGAACTTTTTCACCCTCTAAAGTGAGCCAGAAATCATATTCTCAGTCTCTGCTCTGTAATTACATAAGTCTCCTTTTATTTTAAACTGTAATTAAGTTTGTCTTGTTGTGAAAATGTGGTGCACAAATAAAGTGATGTGACCTTTGCACCATCACCATATGTATTTGACCCCAATTGTGTTGTGCTGCAAAAAAAAAAGATGAATCTCACGGAACATGACTTAAGACAATGGGCCAGAATTTGCTGGAGTTAATTAGACTTTTTCCTGCACCATTCAGCTCAAAAATATTTTGCCCACAAAGTTGCTGGCAGTGCAAGCAGATAACAGGGTATCTGGGACCTTGGTGAAGAACGGGAACAACAACTGATCTCCTTAACCAATGAGATTCAAGACGGAGAAATAAACAGAGGAAGAACCGAGAAGAAGGGTGAATTAAATGTCAGCAAAATATAAACTTTAAAATTTGACAGTTTTAAAATCTCCAACAATTCACTACCTGAGGGAATAAGACTCCATACTTTTATTTGTCCAGTTTCTCAGCCAGAAATGTTGATTGGCAGTCATCAACAATTATCACACCGTTAAAAGTTTAATGGGCAAGTTTAATGGGCAATCAATGTCCAAATGCAGCAACTTCAGCACAATTACGGAGAGGTTAAGTGCGAGATGTCATTTTTGCAAAGCTAACAGCAAAGTAGCACAAATCATCCAGCAACTTATGACGATTCACAATACCTTGACACAAGTTGCTTGCCAATTTGCACATTAATAACCGTGCATTGTTCACATGCTTTTATTTTTACAGAAAATTCAGGTCCATTGTAATTTTCAATTAATAAATTTCAATATCCCACCTCCATTTACCCTGAAACGTCACTGTAGGTGATGCTGTTGAGCTGGGGTGGCACTAAGGAGAATACAGAATTAAATCATCACATCACCATAGTTGGCTTTCCAATTCCCAGTTATAATAAAATAACAATATAACCTTAAATCATAAATCCTTTTTATTATAGAAATGAACAAGAAACATACATGTTCTTAATAGAATACTGCACAGAGAGCTGCTCTAATATGATAGTTATTTACACCCGTGAGGTTTGACCCTTTTTCGGTGGTGCAGACCTCCGTCGAGCATCCTATTAAATATATATGTTCTTTTGACCATTCAGAATGCACTATTGAGCACTTTCCTCTCAGCAGTTTAATGCTTTGCATTAAGATACAGTATTTAGGAGTGATAGACAGAGCATGTTAAACAAGGACTCTATTATAGAAAATTACTGTTTTGCACACTGGCTGCTTACAATTCTGTGGGGCTAAGGGAAGCAAAGTGACACATCATAATAAAAATTAAAGGGATCGTGATCTGTGACCATACACTGACACAAAGTGTCCTCTGTAAGGTTGTGCCAGCCATCATCGGCTTTGAGTAAGATTATAATGGACCATTGTAATGCACCGTTGGATTCAAGGTCTAAGCAACGTATATTTCATCCGTGCAGCACGGATGTGCTTGAAAGCATGCTTGGAGTAAGTTTCTGTTGCCCTGCGGACTGCTATGCTGTATATTGTTCTGATTGAAAAGAGATGAGATGCGTGCATCTGGATGGTGCCACCACTCAATGAGAAAGGTGGATAGTTAATCCATAACTGGCACAAACCCGCCACCTTGGTCACACTATGGCTGGTCCAGTAGAGTGCACTATGCTGCACCTTTGGGGCAGCCAGAAGCAATCACGCCCCATCCTGTGGCATTCTCTACCACAGAAAGTTGTTGAGGCCAGTTCATTAGATATATTCAAGAGGGAGTTAGATGTGGCCCTTACGGCTAAAGGGATCAAGGGGTATGGAGAGAAAGCAGGAATAGGGTACTGAAGATGCATGACCAGCCATGATCACATTGAATGGTGGTGCAGGCTTGAAGGGCCGAATGGCCTACTCCTACACCTATTTTCTATGTTTCTATCCCCTATCGCTCTAAGTGGTGGTTCCATCAGTGCAGTAAATGAATGTGACCGAGAATATTTTCCGTGGTTTAATTATTTCTCATGGATCCATAAACGATGCATGTCACATCAAAAAGGATCAAGTCTCACACAATGGGGGTCATTTTGATTTTGGCTGAAATCGGATCAGCCGCCCGTTAGACAGATCTCCCAATTTTGTTTTCCGTTGACTTCGATAGAAATTAAGTTCCTTTTACTCTATCGGCCAAAGTTAAAATGACCCCCAATGAGTTATTTTCAAGTGGAGTGGTTGTTTTTTCCTGCCAAATGCGGCAGCCATCAAGATCCCTTAAATAGCAGTAAATCTGACTGTGGGTGTGTTAGTTGAAGGGCCGGAACATACCAAGATTACAGATCGGGGGGGGGGGGGAGAGAAGGGGAGGTTATACATCAGGAGAGCACAGTCCCTGTGGGATGTTTCTGAGGTGATGGTAAGATGTCTCCCTGGAGGTTTCATCACATGACCTCCTCCCTCCACCTGCCCCGCCCCCATACTCTCCCACTGGTTGCTCATTCTCACGCCACCGCACCTTCCCAGTCCAATTAGAAAGCAAACAGACTCTGTTACCTGATTGGATGATTCTTGACTGTCAGTGAAACAGCCTTTTCTTTTCCAACTCCCACATTTTTAGAACTAATAAACAAAAGTGTTGAAAGAAAATGAGTTATTTTTATAATGGCCCTTTGATTTTTCTCCTGGGTTTTCCCAGAGATTAATTTTCAATTCCGGGAGACTCCGGGACAATCCTGAAGGTTTGGCAACCCTGTATGATGGTGATTTTTCCCTCTCGGATTTTTCAAGGCAAACACCAATTAATCTACCCCAGGTAAAGGCTTGAAGGGGAGGGGGGAGATGCTTTACTTATCAGAACAGCAAAGTTAATAAAAACAGGATTTAAAAAATATATATATTTTAGACCCGTTTATAAATTGAACACATCCTGGCCAGTAGCAAGATACCATAAATTAGTGAGGCCACGTGGGAAGCACTTCATGGTCTCGTCCTCCATTCAGGCCTCGCCTCTGCTATCAATTACCGTCTCTTGCTGCTGGTTGTCGGGTTATCCTCTATTTCCAGCACAGAGAGAGAGAGTAGTCCAGTGATTATAAACTCTGCTCATTCTTTCAGTAGCTTCAGAGTTCAATATTCATTATGTCAACACTTTAAAAAAAATCGATTAAATCCTTTGTGAGAATCCAAGCACTTTTATACACAATAGCGGCGAAAACCAGTTGGAAAAATTCAGGAATATCTGGAAGACAATAGGAGAAGGAAGACCACTATTATTATGAAATGAAGCAGGCAGTGTGTTCTCTGCTGTGTCTGTGTGGTTTGTTTTGCCCCTTTCCTCCCCGAAAGTCATAGTTTTCTCTCTGTTGGTAACATGCAGGCCCTGTGGTTCCAGTGCTATAAGGTGTGTGGGAATGGTGCACGAAAACACACCTCTCCACCAACGTGCAAAGGGCAAGAGATCGTCACAGCCTTACATCAATGGGGGAGGGGAGAGAGAGATCGTCACAGCCATACATCAATGGGGGAGGGGAGAGAGATGTCACAGCCATACATCAATGGGGGAGGGGAGAGAGAGGGGGAAAAGCGGGAATATGGTGTTGAGATAGAGGATCAGCCATGATCATATTGAATGCCGGTGCAGGCTCGAAGGGCCGAATGGCCTACTAATGCTCCTGTTTTCTATGTTCACCCTTGTACATCAGTGAGGGAGGGGAGAGAGAGACTGTCCCCACACCTGTACATCAATGGGGGAGGGGAGAGAGACTGTCACACCTGTACATCAATGGGGGAGGGGAGAGAGACTGTCACACCTGTACATCAATGGGGGAGGGGAGAGAGACTGTCACACCTGTACATCAATGGGGGAGGGGAGAGAGACAGTCACACCTGTACATCAATGGGGGAGGGGAGAGAGACTGTCACACCTGTACATCAATGGGGGAGGGGAGAGAGACTGTCACACCTGTACATCAATGGGGGAGGGGAGAGACAGTCACACCTGTACATCAATGGGGGAGGGGAGAGAGACTGTCACACCTGTACATCAATGGGGGAGGGGAGAGACAGTCACACCTGTACATCAATGGGAGGGGTTCAGCTGTCAAACTGAGTGCTGGGAAGTGAATAGTTAACAGTGGCTTTTAAGCAATTAAGTTGTAAAGTCCCCTGGATTAAGTCCAGGGAAGGTGCACTTAGTGAGTTATAAACAGGTCACAACACCTGATAATTGTGTGGGATCCTTTGTTACAGTAAGGCTGTAAGATAAGGGGGCGAGTTGTAAACGTAGAGCCGATTTGCCTGGAGATCAATGCTTCAATATGGAATTTTACAGATAACTGACACAAAAAAGTGGTGACCCATTGTGTCACATGGGTCATTCAGAGGTAGCGCTTTTCTTTGTCTTTGGTAGAAGTAATAGTCTTGTCTTAGTCTCTGTGTTAATGAAAAGAAAACTTTTATTTCCTCAATTCATCTTCTGTAAGAACTTTTACCTACCAGGTGTAAAAGGCATCCTGACCAGTACAAAGTACCTTTAAGAACAGACTGCTAGAGGTTAGCAGCAAAGATGAGGACATTAGCTTGGATGATGTAGAATCTATATGGGTAGAGCTGCGAAACACATTAGTGAGAGTTGTGTACAGACCACCAAACAGTAGTAGTGAGGTTGGGGATGGCATCAAACAGGAAATGAGGGATGCGTGCAATAAAGGTACAGCGGTTATCACGGGTCACTTTAATCTACATATAGATTGGGCTAGCCAAACTGGTAGCAATACTGTGGAGGAAGATTTCCTGGAGTGTATAAGGGATGGTTTTCTAGACCAATATGTCAAGGAACCAACTTGAGAGCAGGCCATCCTAGACTGGGTCTTGTGTAATGAGAGAGGATTAATTAACAATTTTGTCGTGTGAGGCCCCCTGGAGAAGAGTGATCATAATATGGTAGAATTCTTCACTAAGATGGAGAGTGATACAGTTAATTCAGAGACTAGGGTCCTGAACTTAAAGAAAGGTAACTTCAATTGTATGAGACGTGAATTGGCTAGGATAGACTGGTGAATGATACTTAAAGGGTTGACGGTAGATAGGCAATGGCAGACATTTAAAGATCACATTGTACATCCCGGTCTGGAGTAAAAATAAAACGGGGAAGGTGGCTCAACTGTGGCTAACAAGTGAAATTAGGGATAGTATTAAATCCAAGGAAGAGGCATATAAATTGGTCAGAAATAGCAGCAAACCTGAGGACTGGGAGAAATTTAGAATTCAGCAGAGGAGGACCAAAGGTTTAATTAGGGGGGGGTGGGGGGGGGGGGAAATAGAGTATGAGAGTCAGCGTGTAGGGAACATAAAAAGTGACTACAAAAGCTTCTACAGATATGTGAAGAGAAAAAGATTAGTGAAGACTAATGTAGGTCGCTTGCAGTCAGAATCAGGTGAATTCATAATGGGGAACAAGGAAATGGCAGACCAATTGAACAAATACTTTGGTTCTGACTTCACTAAGGAAGACACAAATAAACTCCCGAAAATACGAGGGAACCGAGGGTCTAGCAAGAAGGAGGAACTGAGGGAAATCCTTATTAGTCAGGAAATGGTGTTAGGGAAATTGATGGGATTGAAGGCTGATAAATCACCAGGGCCTGATAGTCTGCATCCCAGGGTATTTAAGGAAGTGGCCCTAGAACTAATAGATGCATTGGTGGTCATTTTCCAACATTCAATGGACTCTGGATCAGTTCCTATGGATTGGAGGATAACTAATATAACCCCACTTTTAAAAAAAATTGGGAGAGAAAACAGGGAATTATAGACCGGTTAGCCTGACATCAGTAGTGGGAAAAATGCTGGAATCAATTATTAAAGATGTAATAGCAGCGCATTTGGAAAGCAGTGATAGGATGTCAGCATGGAGTTATGAAAGGGAAATCATGCTTGACAAATCTTCTAGAATTTTTTTGAGGACGTAACTAGTAGAGTGGATAAGGGAGAACCAATGGATGTGGTGTATTTGGACTTTCAAAAGGCTTTTGACAAGGTACCATGCAAGAGATTAGTGTGCAAAATTAAGGCACGTGATTGGGGGTAATGTATTGACGTGGATAGAGAATTGATTGGCAGACAGGAAGCAAAGAGTGGGAATAAATGGGTCCTTTTGAGAATGGCAGACTAGTGAGGTACCGCAAGGTTCAGTGCTGGGACCCCAGCTATTTACAATATATATTAATGATTTAGACAAAGGAATTGAATGCAATATCTCCAAGTTTGCAGATGACACTAAGCTGTGTGGCCGTGTGAGCTGTGAGGAGGATGCTAAGAGGCTGCAGGGTGACTTGAACAGGTTAGGTGAGTAGGCATATGCATGGCAGATGCAGTATAATGTGGATAAGTGTGAGGTTATCCACTTTGGTGGCAAAAACAGGAAAGCAGATTAGTTAAAGGGAAGGTGCAACGAGACCTGGGTGTCATGGTACATCAGTCATTGAAAGTAGGCATGCAGGTACAGCAGGCAGTTAGAAAGAAAATGGCATGTTGACCTTCATAGTGAGAGGATTTGAATATAGGAGCAGGGAGGAATGCTGCAGTTATACAGGGCCTTGATGAGACCACACCTCGAGTACTGTGTGCAGTTTTGGTCTTCTAATCTGAGGAAGGACATTCTATTGAGGGAGTGCAGCGAAGGTTCACCAGACTGATTCCCAGGATGGCAGGACTGACATATGAAGAAAGACTGGATCGACTGGGCCTGTATTCACTGGAATTTAGGGGATCTCAAAGAAGCATATAAAATTCTGACGGGTTTGGACAGGTTAGATGCAGGAAGAATGTTCCTGATGTTGGGAAAGTCCAGAACCAGGGGTCACAGTCTAAGGATAAGGGGTAAGCCATATTGGACCGAGATTAGGAGAAACTTTTTCACCCAGAGAATTGTCAACCTGTGGAATTCTCTACCACAGAAAGTTGTTGAGTCCAGTTTGTTGGATATATTCAAAAGGGAGTTAGATGTGGGAGTTAGATCAGGGGATATGGAGAGAAGGCAGGGGTGGGGTACTGAAGTTGCATGATCAGCCATGATCAAATTGAATGGTGGTGCAGGCTCGAAGGACCGAATGGCCTACTCCTGCACCTATTTTCTATGCTTCTATGTGCCTATTCCAATCAAAGGCAAATCTCAGAGTATCTGAGAAAGGCGAGAGAGAAGCTAGCTCAGAAATCATCACTCTTGTGTAAGGTGGGTTCAGTTGGAACTGAAGGTCCAAGTGAAACAGATAATCCAACTGCAAAGGCTTTCATCGATTCAACACTTCAAAAACGAATCCCAGGGAAAGAATGAGATTGACCCAACCACACTGCTTGTAAGGATGAAGTTGTGTAAGCTCTGAATGTTATTAATCTCATGCATAAATTTGAGCTATTTGATAGACTGCCTATTCAAAGCTCTAATTTAGTCAGCTATCGAAAGAATTACTCTTAAGTAATCTCACCAGTTTATAACCTCAGACTCTGGTCACCGCTATAGTTAATACTCAACATCCATTAGCACTGATTCACAGTGATACACTGCAATGTCTGTGGAACCTTTGCTACTCAACGAGAACAACAATTTGTATTTATATAGCGCCTTTAACATAGTGAAACGTTCCAAGTGCTTCACAGATTATGAGACAAAAAATTGACACCGAGCAACATAAGGAGAAATTAGGGCAGGTGACTAAAAGCTTGGTCAAAGAGGTAGGTTTTAAGGAGCAACGTGATTGAGGAAAGAGTGATAGAGAGGTGGAGAGGTTTAGGCAGGGAGTTCCAGAGCTTAGGGCCACCAATGGTTGAGCGATTATAATCAGGGATGGTCAAGAGGGCAGAATTAGAGGAGCGCAGACATCTCGGGGGGGTTGTGGGTGCTGGAAGAGATTACAGAGAAAGGGAGGGGCGAGGCCATGGAGGGATTTGAAAACAAGGATGAGAATTTTAAAATCGAGGCGTTGCTTAACCGGGAGCCAATGTAGGTCAGCGAGTACAGGGTTTTGTTAACTAACTCTGTCCATTAATGATTTGCTACTCAACTACTAGGCAACTCTGATTATACTTATGCATTCCTATTCAGTATCTATGCACCAATTTTAACCCTAAATTGTGATTTATAACCAATAAAGTGTTGGTCTGACTTGTTCCTTGATTATTTGACATGAACTCACTCAGCAGCTTATTGGTACCTAATCAATGGTTAGTAAATTAAATTCATTTTGATCCAAACTGGATAGTTTAAGAAAATTCCATGTCTCTTTATTCTACACTCCTCAACCACTAGAAACAATCTGTTTCCATTTACTTTGTCCCATCCCTTGATAAATTTAAACGCCTTCATCTGGGTTGAAAATGTGTCACTTTCACTGTTGCTGTGAGATAAGAGACTTTCATTCCATGAGCCAGAGCTGGATTTAACCTCAGGTCAGAGGTGAAACAAAAATGTGCAAACTCGTCTGCACCACCCAGGTGCCCCGACCAGCCAATCTTAACCAGGGCCCAGATGATGACAAGCCCCATTAATGATTGAATTCTGGTGTCAACTTACCTACAAGGTGCCAGCTTACTTCACCAAGGTCCATTAGCACTGGAAGGCTCGATAAAACCTCCACCCCTCCCTGGAGGTGGGGAATCATCTCTCCGGGAATTTTCCCTTTGGAAAAAGAACAGAAAAGTCATTTTAAGCCAATATGTAATGGCTGAGAATGTTCTACCATTGACAGAAGTGCTGAGGAAACCTTATTTCTGCCACATTTCCAGTGACATTTCATCAGAAGAGCAGGAGCAACTCTCATGAAATTTCAGGCCAGTATGTTGTGTCAAAACATGTAGAGGAATGTTGCACTTTAGTATAAGTACACTCATGCAGTAACACAGTGAATTACTATATTATATGTATACAGAGGTGTTATACCCAGTAGGGCTTTCTTCTGCCCTACACAAGTGTCAGTTCTTAGCGGCAAGGCCTCACAACCTATAAACTGAAATGAGTTGATTGTCTTCGAATTTTCACAATGAACCCATGAGTAATACAAGTCAACCAAAATCTTTGCAAAAGAGACTAATCTGACAAACAAGCTGACGAAGGGTCATCGACCAAAAACGTAAACTCTGTTTCTCTCTCCGCAGATGCTGCTTGACCTGCTGAGTATTTCCAGCATTTTGTATTTTTATTTCAGATTCCAGCATCCGCAGTATTTTGCTTTTGTAAACAAGTTTATTCATTGGCAGTGTCATTCACAGAAAGAAGCAGCAACAGCAAGTTGCTGAAGTCGAGTTAAATAACACAATAGCTTTGAACCAGTCAAGGAAAAGTTCAACAGATAAACCAGTCAGTTGAGTTCCTCATGCTATTCTAAGATTTTCTTTGCAGATTTTTCAAGCAAACTTGGAAGGAAGAGTGTCTGCCTAATTCCTGAGAGTTATCGTCCTTAGAGTTACAATAGCTTGCTACCCATTGCATCATGTCTTGCCTCAACATCGGTTGCAATTGGATCAATACTCTAACTCTCTAACTACATTACATTGGCTGTAAAGCACTTTTGGATGTCCTGAGGTCATGAACGGCTTTGTATAAATGCAAGTCTTTCTTTCTTTGTAATTAACTGGTATATCAAAAAGTTTTTGCTTCCTATATCCCTAAAACTTTTTGATGAACAGTCTCACCTTTCAAAGACACAGTTAGCTCCTCAAAAACAGGAACATAGGAACAGGAGGAGGCCATTCAACCCCTCAAACCTGTTCCATCAGCTGATTTGTATCTTAACTCCATTTACCCTCCTTTGCTCCATATTCCTTGATACCCTTATGCAACAAAAATCTATCGATCTCAGTCTTGAAAATTCCAATTGACCCAGCATCCACAGCATTTTGGAGGAGTGAATTCCATATTTTCACTACCCTTTCTGTGAAAAAGTGCCATCATTCTTACATCATTCCTGAATGGCCTAGATTATGCCCCCTTGGCGCTAGACCTGGGATCAGCTGCCGTTACAGCTGTCAACAGCATTTTAGCGCCATCTTGGCACAAACCACTCCCATTTTTCCCCCTCTTTCTCTTAACACTTATGCTGTTTTTTTCATAATCCCTTTTTTGCAACTCTCTATTTTCTTTCTTTCTCTTTGTTGCTGTTTATAGTTATCCCAGTCTGCTGCGTTTCCATTTCACCTTGCATTGTGTAAGACTTTTCTTTTAGTTTGATACTGTCTCTTACCTCATTTGTTGAGCATGGTTGCTTAACTGCACAAGTGTAGTCTTTGACTTTTAGGAATATGTGGAAATATCAGAAAGAATTCACGATTAATAAGAATTTACCTCATGCTTGAGTTTAAACTGAAAACAGTAGGCACTGACCTCGGGGCGAAGGAGATAAGGATAAAAGCTGCAGAATATAAAGCCAAATTCAAAGGAGTCATCATGTGTAAGAGACAGTGTGTAAATAATGGATGTCAGTTAACAGGGTCCCTACAAACGCTAGTGAACAAACAAAAGTTCAGTTGCAGGAATAACAGATGTGATTAAATGGGAGGGGAGGTTTACCTTAGCAGAAATATGCTGTAGGAACAGCAGGGCTGGGAAGGGATGAAAAAATCCTAACTGATCAAGATATGGGGCACACACCCGTAATGAAGACACCGACAGTGGTAACTCATGGAGGCAAGACAAGGTTACGGTAACAGAAGGATGTATATGTACAAAGTTGAAATGTCAGCAGAATCTGTCAAAACCAACACGTGTTTAACTGAGAGAAGAAAGGGTATAACTAGGCACAAGATTTGGAGGAAGTTAGCGAGAACTTAGGAGTAACACTCGCCAGCAGGAACCTGGGGTAGAATCCCTAAGCTGAAGGCAGATGGAGATTGATCACCTCGGACCGAATCGGGTAATATCTACATAGGTTGTGAGTCCTATATTCTGTAGTAACTAATGAGCAGTGTTTGTTAAAGCAGTTATTAAAGATAAGTTGGCTTGTGAATCTAATGTCATAGTCTTTCGTTCAGGTTAAACTTACTGTGGGAACCCTAAAATGAAATTGCGAACCTATTTGTTCGATCTTTCAAACATCTAGTGAATTCGGTGCAACAGGATATGTACTGGTTTTGTATTATACCAGTTATCTCTTTATATACTTCCCACTGCTTGGCTGTAGGTTTACCCATTAACAGTTCAGACAGTTTACTGTGATCAATGCATTGCTTATCCCTACAAAAAATTTGCCTACTTAAATTTAAAGGGGTCAAAATTGATCAAAGGCAAGTTCCGCCCATTTATTGTCAAAAAGACCGCTAAGATCCTGATGGTACTTTGGCGGAACTTTGGTCAAAAAATGAAAGGAAAAAAATGCCCGCCGTCAAAAATGGGCATTACATGCCGATTCTGGGCAGTAGAGGACGGTAGGTGGGATTCTGGGCGGCAAATGGAATCCTGGAGAAAGTTGCACTCAGGCTGGAGTCGGGTCTGGGGGGAGGCAGGGAAACGCACAAAAAAAAATGTTCAAGAAATAAAAGAAATCATAAAACCTTCAGAGGACCCTTTAACACAAAATCGCTGCAAAAGTAAAATATAATCTCACTTATCTTTTCTTGTAGGTCTTCATACCTACCCTCCAGGGATGACCTGCTTCCACACAGCGGTCTTTTCTCCTGCAGGAGCGGAGGACCACCTGGATAAATCTCGGGCGGGAGGACTTTTTTCAGCATTGCACGCTGGCGGACACTCCCCAGCGGTCCTTCCAAACCGCCAGCGTGAGGGCCTCACCAATCTCCCACGGAGAGGAGAGTGCCGAAAAAACGGGGAAACCGCCGAGAAAACTCGGTGGCAGGACCATTAATTTCGGCCCCAAAATCCTTGTTTAAGCCTCTCTCTTCTCCCACTCAAACTTAATGTCAGATTCAGTCATATTATGGTCACTATTTTCAAGATGTTCCCTTACTGTCAGATTGTTAATTGCAGCTGGTTCATTACTGCTCACTAAATCCAGATGGCCTGTTCCTTTGTAATTTCTAAAACATATTGGGATGAAAATTACAGACTCGCTGGGTCCCTACGATGTACAAAGAGGCCTCGCTAATGCGGGTTCTCTTTTGACAGATCCAACGCACCCCGCAGGAAGGACATCCGCGGGGCAGAGATTCTCTTGTCCAGTGAATGTCCTTCAAACTCTTACGCCTGGTAAAAGCAGGCAAAAAGCTGACTTTTACCAGTGTAAGAGTTTAAAAAAATAGAAAAATTAAATTTAATCCCTCATTTTTACATTAAAAATCCTGTCCATTAAGTTTATTTTTAACCCTATTAAAACATATTAAAAAGAAATTTAAAAACATTTTCTAAAACATTTAATTACATTTAATTTCAATTAATTTTAAATATATGAGGTGTTTTTTTATTTATTGAGTTGAATTTCTTGTTTTAAGAGGGTATTCTCATTGATAGTAATGGGAACTCGCACAAACGGAGCTCCTATTATTATCAATGAGAATACTAAATAGCGATAGTCCAGGCCCACGTGACTCCAGCATGTACATAAGTACCTGGAGGACATCTCTCCGTACGCTGTGCAGCAAATCTAGGCCTTCGACCGGAATCCTACGTTCCTCCGGGACCACCAGGTATTTTGTTTTGGGTCGGAGGCATTCGTCTGAAGGAAGCCTCCGACCGCAATTTACCTCCAATGTTTTAGAAAACTTTCCCAAATACATTCAAGAAATTCTTGCTTTTACCACTACTGCTACATTCATTGCGTTTACTACTTGAGCTGTTCTGCTTCTCCCAGACTGCATGAAAATTAAAATCTTCCATTATAACCACATTGTTCTTGCTACATGCTTCCCTGATCTCCATATTTGTACACCCCCCGCCCCCCCCCCCCCCACTACTATCAGGTTTGCAGACATCTCCCACCAGAGTCCTGTATCCTTTGCTGTTCCTTAACTCTACCCATAGTGTTTCCACTGCCCGATCACCCTTACTGAAATACTTTTTCTACTGCTGTAATTGTGTCTTTTATCAATGTCGCTACTCCTCCTCTTTCCTAATTTCTCTGTCCTTTCTAGATCCTATAGCTTGGAATATTTAGCTCCCAATTATACCCAGTTTATAGCCAGGTCTCTCAATGGCCACTACATCATATCCTTTTTAGCTGAATTTGTGCTTCTAACTTACTTAAAGCTGAATTTGTGTGTCTAACAGATACACACAGAGGCATGCCAATGGTATCCTGTGGTGCTGACGAGGACTGCCTATGTCAGTGCTATGCTGATTAGATTATGACTTTGCTTAATAGCCTGGTGGTGCACAATAATTATTTCTTGCATCTGTGCATGTTTGGTGATGGTTTCCCCAGACACATACATTTATTAGTAATCAACAATATTGTGGGGAATACAACCAGGGATGATGAGTAACAGCCAAACTGGGGAGAAGTACACAAAGGTGCAGCTCTGGCTCAGGATGGTCGATTTATTTTCTTTGCACAGACAGGATGAGTTTTAAATGAGTCCACCCATCACAATTCATCCTCATTTGCCAATACGTGATCTGATTTTCATGTACACTTGTAAGCAGTGTTACTTTCAGGGGGCTGCGTAAGTATCCATGATGCTATGAGAATGAAAGTTATCTTGTGCGGTCACTTGCGACACATGAATGGCTTGAGATATACATATCAACTTAGCCCAAAGACCCTTTTAGTGTCAGTGGTGAGGTTATCCAAGGGGTCCCACCTAGTACCATATAGCTGCAACTTATGTGCATTGTGTTACAGGTCTTGAGAAAAATAAAATGTCGTTGTGATCTGGATGGTGCAGTGGGTTAGCACACTGCCCCATTAACTCCATTTCAAGTCCGCCCAGAACAATGGGATGAGGTTCTGCGATTCAAGATGGAGGTTCCTGTCCATTGGAATATTTTCATCTGTATTTTGCCCATAAATATGACCAAACACACCTAAGTCAGGCACAGCTCTGTTTGGTTCAGATTAAAGCTCTCTCCATACTGTTCAAAAGTGGACCTTTACCCAACCTCAGGACAGCAACCCTACCGCATCAGAACGATATTCCTCATCCTCGTGGCACCTCTCACTGAGTGAGAATCATCGATTAGTGCCACCTTTTGTAAATTTATGGACAGTCTAGTGGTGTAGAGTCACAATTACTTGGAAGGGACTTGGCTGGAGACTGGTCCAAGGTCATTTTGGGTAGGTCCCTGGCGACTGGCAGAGAGAGGACACTACCATTGCTGCAAACTACAGGGCTAGCAATGCAGCTGCACCCCTGCAACTAAGTGGGCTAGGCCCACACATGAGGAATGGCCACGTGGGTCAGGTACCTGAGATTATGGGCCCGAAATTCAGTACCGCTGAAAAGCTGGTGCTCCCCCCACCTTTTTGTGGCCATTAGCGCCAACATTTTTTTGTGGCTGGGCCACCCCAAATTCAGCTCCAAAATTGAACAACTGGCTTCCAGCGCTGATGAACCCTTCCAAAGTGCTTTTTTCCAGAGGTGTGGATGTCTTAATTTGAGTGTTATCACCACTGAGAAACTCAGCATGCAGGTAAGGGTTTCTAATGAGCCAGCTGCTCCGTGGTCTGAGGGGGGAAGGAGGTTGGAAGGATGGCTGGTGTAAGAGGTGCAAGGAGAGCCAACAGGTTCACTGATATGGAGCTGGAGACGCTGATGGACGGTGTGGAGGACAGAAGAAGAATACTGCTTCCTAATGTGGGGAGACCTGGCAGACCACCAGTACATAATGCATGGAGGGAGATTGCAGGAGAGGTATCAGGCACCTCCATATGTGTGAGGATGCATTCTCACAGGAGGGTGCTGACCAGTCTGCACCCGGCCCTTCCAGGGTGGTGATGGGTTGATGCCTCCTAGCTCTGAGATGACGGGGATCCTTCTCCTCCTCCTGCACCTCCTCCTCAGGTGATACTGCTGGCTCGACCTCCAGCGGCTGTCTGCTCATGATGGCCAGGTTGTGCACCACGACAATGATGGAGATCCATTGAGGAGAGTATTGCAAGTTACCACCAAGGCACCAGAACTTCTGATTAAGGATACCTATGCACTGCTTGATGATGCACCTGGTGGCACAATGAGCGTCATTGTAAGCATGCTCTGGCGCTGCCCTGGGATTCCGCAGAGGAGCGAGCAGCCAAGTGGACGGCAATCCTGATTCGAGCTGGTGATTATGGCAGGCACACTGGTCTGGTGCAATCATGGCTGCTGCCTCCCTTGCCTGCTGCCTCTCTGCACCCGACGCCTTCTCCTGCGTGCCACCCTGCTTCTGAGCAGGTGTACCAGGTGTCGCCCTCCCAACACTTCTCCCATCCTCAGGGTGAACCATGCCAAGCAGTTCTCTGCAGCCCACAGGACTCCACTAAAGAGTCAGATCTGAAAGTTGTACAAAAGTATGTGCAAACCTCTGAGCAGCAGCTTGAATGGAGCCAAAACAATTAATAAAACTATATGAAAAGATAAATACAGTGGATGATGTAATCTCACGTAAAAACACTAATAATTAATAAAACTATATGAAAAGATAAATACAGTGGATACTGGAATCTGAAATAAAAACACTAAAATTAATAAAACTATTTCCCTACCAAAGGGCCCTGATCGCGGCAACACTCCAGTGGCGCCCCGTTCGAGCACCGACTTGAATACCTTGCGGGGGCACTGCTGGGAAAAGTATTACCTTTTTGCAGCTGAAAATCCGTGTCCTTGCTGCTTTCCTGCGGCCTGCACGCTGCAGAGCTCACCACTGAAAACATAACCTTTGCAGCGGCTTCACCGCGCCGTTTCCAGCGGAAGTGCACACCGCTCAAATTCTCCCCGGGGAGGGAAAATCATCCAACTGCAGCGGCCCATTGATTTTTTCGATCGGCCACCCAAACCCTGTGGTAGCCATTCCTTGGGGGCCGGTGAACTTTGGGCGCTATATGTCTTCCATGGAACAGTACCACAGCAAGGAGAGGACCCATTATACAGTGTCCTGAACTGACTGTCAATTGGCCCGTTAAGTTTCCTTTACTATCTGAGTCATTAATTAAGTGTCACGGAGCAGTGGGGGAATCTTTTACCAACTGGATTGAAGCATTTACACTACAGTAATATGAGCCAACGAAGGCGGTTTAGGACGTGTAATTATTCAGGAAAATACGGTACTTTATCAGCCTTTCAGAGGTGCCACATATGAAAAAATAAAACATGACAGACCATGAATCTTTCCCATTTTCAGCAGTAAAGCATTTCACACTTCAGTGCATCCGACATCATCTCCATGGCAACGGGTATAATTTACACCAAGCAATTACCCGATGAATCTCCAGCATAGTTGCTGCAAAGCAGCAGAAGGCAGTTAATCCCTGCCAGCTCTCCAAGAGCCAGTTAAAAGCTCCAAAACCGTGTGTAATGATATTTATATTTGCTGTAATTTCAAAAATAAATGATATGTTGTTTTTTTTCCCCCTCTCGTTCCTTTCCTGAAGGCTCTGCCTATCACTGTACTATTGGTGTAGACTGCCCTCAGAGTATCTAGCCCAAGTGACCATTCTGTATCTGCTCACTGAGACAGCGAGGGTCAACCAAATGTGATCCACTCCACATTCCCATCTCCACTTGCTTTCTTCGTCGCTGGGTCAAAATCCTTGAACTCAGGTTGGCTTTCCTTTTCCTTTTCAGAATGGCAGGCAGTGACTAGTGGGGTGTCGCAGGGCTCAGTGCTGGGACTCCAGCTCTTTACAATATACATTAATGATTTAGATGAAGGAATTGAGTGTAATATCTCCAAGTTTGCAGGTGACACTAAACTGGGTGGCAGTGTGAGCTGTGAGGAGGACGCTAAGAGGCTACAGGGTGACTTGGACAGGTTAGGTGAGTGGGCAAATGCATGGCAGATCCAGTATAATGTGGATAAATGTGAGGTTATCCATTTTGGGGGCAAAAACACTAAGGCAGAATATTATCTGAATGGCGGCAGATTAGGAAAAGGGGAGGTGCAACGAGACCTGGGTGTCATGGTTCATCAGTCATTGAAAGTTGGCATGCAGGTACAGCAGGCGGTGAAGGTGGAAAATGGTATGTTGGCCTTCATAGCTAGGGGATTTGAGTTTAGGAGCAGGGAGGTCTTACTACAGTTGTACAGGGCCTTAGTGAGGCCTCACCTGGAATATTGTGTTCAGTTTTGGTCTCCTAATCTGAGGAAGGACGTTCTTGCTATTGAGGGAGTGCAGCAAAGGTTCACCAAACTGATTCCAGGGATGGCTGGATTGACAAATGAGGAGAGACTGGATCAACTGGGCCTTTATTCACTGGAGTTTAGAAGGATGAGAGGGGATCTCATAGAAATGTATAATATTCTGACGGGACTGGACAGGTTAGATGCGGGAAGAATGTTCCTGATGTTGGGGAAGTCCAGAACCAGGGGACATAGTCTTAGGATAAGAGGTAGGCCATTTAGGACTGAGATGAGAAGAAACTTCTTCAGTCAGAGAGTTGTTAACCTGTGGAATTCCCTGCCGCAGAGAGTCGTTGATGCCAGTTCATTAGATATATTCAAGAGGGAGTTAGATATGGCCCTTACGGCTAAAGGGATCAAGGGGTATGGAGAGAAAGCAGGAAAGAGGTATAGAGGAAATGATCAGCCATGATCTTATTGAATGGTGGTGCAGGCTCAAAGGGCCAAATGGCCTACTCCTGCACCTATTTTCTATGTTTCTAAAAAATATTTTTACATCTGTATTCATTCTTTTGGTGCTGATCTTAGTTACTGATTCACCGACCAGTGGAAGCAGGTTTCTCTATTTACTTTAGCAAAAAAAATCATAATTATTAACATCTCCATCAGTTCTTCCCTTGTAACAGGCTGTGAATGGGACCAATCACCAGTCACCGGCTGTGAATGGGACCAATCACCAGTCACCGGCTGTGAATGGGACCAATCACCAGTCACCGGTTTGAGCAGAGGAAGGTAAGGATGAAAATCGGGGATAAATAAAGACTTGGCAGAGAACATTTTCAGGGTTGAAAAGTTAAAGAAGTACTGTTGCCATGGTAATGATCTTTTTGACATTTACATTATTCTAAAAAAGTAATCTTCAGTGTGTGATTGTAAATGTAATTTTTAAACTGTCAAAATTTTGATTCTCTATTCTTTAAATGAATCTGGTTCTTCATGTCTCACCTCAGAGGGTGGCCCTGACCCTTGCTGCTTTGACTAGTTCGACAGTTAATGGAAGGTTCTGGCTAAGGCTAGTTGTGCACTGTCTGGCGAAGCATGCCGATCCCCTCCGCACATTGCGGAGTTCCGAACGCAACCTGTGCCATGTGGACGGAGGAGGATGAAGAGCACCTCACCGAGGGAGCAGCACTGCTGGTTGCTGAATGGGATTGGCAGACACCTCAGAGGTGGTGGTGATGTCTGAACGCTCAGCCAATAAAATGGCTATTTTTATTTCAGTCTCTGGAACTTTCTATGAAATGATATAACATTGTCCAACAAGACTTTTGGAGTCTAACTTCTACAGTATGCTTATTACTGACTTGGACTCAAACTCTGTGCAGCTGCTGAGGGACTTTGACGATGCTATATTTGACTTTTAAAGGGTCACCTTACTGTGTGGTAGGGTAGGATGGGGTGGAGGTTGTCCTCCCTTTCCGGTCTCCCAAGCATACGTCTTTGAGACACATGTAGAAAGTCACAGAAATTACAACACAGAAATAGGCCATTCGGCCCAATTAGTCTGTGACTGTATTGACCTTCCATGTGAGCAAGTTGTTCGAATCACGTTTAGCCACCCTGTTCCCATATCCCTTCAACCCCTTTTCCTCCACCCACCTAACTAATCTCATCTTCAATGTTGACATTGTTTCTGCCTCAACCACGACCCGGAAAGTGAATTCTCAGCCTCCCAACTCTCGGTATGAAGACGTTTCTCCGGCCCTCTTGTATAATCTTGTATCGATGGCCGTGCGTTCTTCAATTCTCGACGATTGGAAACAACAACAACCTGTATTTATGTAGCACCTTGACTGCAGTAAAATGTCCCAAGGCGCTTCACAGGAGTATTATAAGACAAAACAAATAAAGTTGACTCCGAGCCAGATAAGAAGGAATTATGGCACGTGACCAAAAGCTTGGTCAAAGAGATAGGTTTTAAGGAGCGTCTTAAAGAAGGAAAGAGAGGTAGAGAGGTGGAGAGGTTTAGGCAGGGAGTTCCAGAGCTTAGGGCCTAGGCAACAGAAGACACGGCCACCAATGGTTGAGTGATTATAATCAGGGATGCTCAGGAGGGCAGAATTAGAGGAGCGCAGACATCTCGGGGGGGCGGGGGGGGGGTTGTGAGGCTGAAGGAGATTACAGAGATAGTCTTCTTCTGTCTACCCAGCCCCATCCTTTCATAACTTTAAATATGTTATATCGCCACATAGTCTGTGAAGAAGTCCCAACTTTTCAAGTCTTTCTTGATATTTGTATTTCCACACACCTCGGAGAAGCATCCCAGTGCAATGCCGGACACCGCATCAAGCTCCTGCGCTGGGCTGGGGTCGGATTCTGCTTCAGATCCTATTCTGCACAGGAGTCAACAGAAGATCCATAGGCCACCAGTAATCAGGGTCACCACTGCAAAGTGAAATGGAACATCCTTTTCCAGACCACTTACTCTGCTAACAGCTGTTTCCTTCATCGATGGACATCAGACTGCAGACCATGTGACACCAGCCCTGCGGGTAACCCCTGCCTCCTGCGAGGCCCTTGAGGGTGGTCAGCACCTCACGCCAGACAGCCTGTGAACGCATCCCGACGGAGAACAGGATCCACTTTCAGAATCTAACCTCGGTGAGGTAAACAATGAGCAGAAATTTTCTCCAATTAAATACTGGGAAGACCGGAGCCATTGTTTTCAGTCCCCGCTACAAACACCGTTCCCTAGCCACTGACTCCATCCCTCTTCCCAATTTCTGTCTGAGGCTGAACCACACTGTTCGCAACCTTGGTGTCATATTTGACCCTGAAATGAGCTTTCGACCAGATATCCGCAGCATAACCCAGACCGCCTATTTCCACCTCAGTAACACCACCCATGCCTCAGCTCATCCAATACTGAAGCCCTCATCCCTGCCTTTGTTACCTCTAGACTTGACTATTCCAACGTACTACCAGCTGGCCTCCCACATTCTACCCTACATAAACTAGAGATGATCAAAAACTCAGCTGCCTGTGTCCTAACTCGCGCCAAGTCCCACCCACCCATCGCCCCTGTGGTCATCCTTATTTTCAAAATCCCTCCATGGCCTCGCCCCTCCCTCCATGGCCTCGCCCCTCCCTACCTCAGTAATCTCCTCCAGCCCCACATCCGCCCCCTGCCCCTCCACCCCCTTCAAAACGCTTCTTACAACATAACTCTATGACCAAGATGTTGCACCTGCGTTAATTTCAAATTTGTTATCCCATAATACTCCTGTGAAATGCCTTGGGACGTTTCACGACGTTAAAGGCGCTATATAAATACAAGTTGTTGTTATGACAAAGGGACCCTTCTAACACACTCACACAGAGTAAATACTTCACTCCAGCTGTATTAGGGCAGTGTAGCCCCTTACAACAACAATTTGCATTTATACAGCACCTTTAATGTAGTAAAAGATCCCAAGGCTCTTCACTGGAGCATTAATCAGACAAAAATTGACACCGAGCCAAAGAAGGAGACCTTAGGACAGATGAGGTAGGTTTTAAGGAGTGTCTGAAAGGAGGAGATAGGTGCTGGAGAGGCAGAGAGGCTTAAGTACTCATAGACACTGTCTAATGGGCTCTCTAATACCACATGCAGAGCCAGAACAAAGATGCACTGGCTGAATTTAGAGTGCCTGTAAATTACACACAAGATCAGACACTGCGGTTGCACTTGACAATGACAGGAACGACAAAATATCTGGTGTCAGGCCGCCATTAGAGGTACTTATTAAAAATTCACAAGGGCTTCACACAATGGCTGTAATTGAGTGTGAAGAAAATAAAGTGTCTATGTAATGGCTCCTGAAATGGAAATACTGATCTCTTTTGGTGTGTGGCGAGCGATTTAACATTATCCTATCCATTCTCTTCAGTGTAGTATGCTCCTGCTGCAGAGAGTTCTTAGCTCTGCCCCAGTGATACCTGCTACACTAGGCAGCCACATGTTACCCTGTCCAGGGGTATTTTCCCAGCACCAATCACCCCAGGGACACAGGGCAGAAGTTACCCTGTCCAGGATAGACAGCCAACATCACACGGAGACAGAAAGAAAGAAAGACTTGCATTTTTATAGCACCTTTCACAACTCAGGATGTTCCAAAGAGCTTTACAGTCAATGGATTACTTTTGAAGTGGAGTCACTGTTGTAATTTAGGAAACACGGCAGCTTATTTGTGCAGAGCAAGCTCCCACAAACAATAATGTGGTAATGACCAGATAATCTGTTTTTAGGCATTGGTTGAGGGATAAATATTGGCCAGGACACTGGTAAGAACTCCCCAGCTCTTCTGCGAAATAATGCCATGGGATCTTTTACGTCCACCTGAGAGGGTCTACTCTGAAGACAGCATCTCTGACAGTGCAGCACTCCCTCGGTACCTTGAGGAGTCGAAAACAGATGTCGATGGGTTAATATGTTGCGAAAGGAATTGTGCTCCCATCTGCTAAATTCCCATAAATGTCTTCATCAATAGATTTTATGTTGCTCCAGAGAGACATTGCAGCAATTTGCACATACAACCCGTATAGTATGTCAACAATTCTGAAAGCTGAGGGGAAACCATTCTCCTTCACTGCTGTGTGCTTTTACAGGTTTGAATCCCAGCTGAGAGCATTGTGTAGGCATCTGTGCTATGTAATTTGGATGTTAAACACCATGTTACCTCTAATTAGACAACATCAAATAGGGACGTCAGTGTTTTAGCAAACCGGTATCCATCTCCAAACCGGCTCTTTGGTCAGTGCACACAGGAAATATTCTGCTAATTGCGTGTGACCATCGGATTATTGACTTGTCTTTACAAGATTAGGTTTGCTGCCTATTGCCTAGGTATGGGTGAAACCCAGACCGACATTTGCATTGAATAAACAAAGAGCCAAGAAAAACCCAGCAGAAGCTAGAATCTGAAACAGGAACAGAAAAATGCTGGAAACACTCAGCAGGTCAGGGAGCATCTGTGAAACAACAGATCACTGGTCTAACTCATTGCATCACCCCAAGATCTCCATCAGGCATTTGGGAGTTTCTGCTGGCGTCTGGAAACTATCCAACCCCCAGGAGATGAGAAAGGACGATGGACACCGTCAGGGGGAGTGTTATTCACCTTTTGGCAGTGCTGGTTTTAAGAGGACACACCATCACCCAGGGTTATAGTGAGGAGATGGGACTCCTGCTTTTTTCTGAAAATGACCCAAGTCCTTGAGATGAATGGTCTACCAGAGCTCGTTACTCATCAGTGACAGTGGCCTTCATCCCCTGACTGGGCATGCCCTTGGTCTCAGACATGGTCTCAGAGATGAGATATGCAGTCTCTAGAGAATACAACTACTACACCAGAAAAGACATGCCGATCCAGGCCGACTTGAACAACTTATCACCAACCCGTCTCAAATCTGGAAAGCCACTTTGGACCATCGCCAAAGCCCTTCAGTGATCTTCCCTCAGCTTTGATGACCGATGACGAAATGCTTGGAAGAACTGTGACATACGGAATGGATTCCTTATAGAGGACCCCACAGTCCAACCTGAAGGATCAAACTTTCCTCCCAAACAGTGGACAACCATCAACTGCCTCAGAGCTGGTCATGGTCGATGCTGCCACCTTCTCCATAGGTGGAAGATTAAAGCATCCCCATCATGCGACCGTGGAGCTCCTAATCAGACCCTGGAGCACTGCCCTGAGAGGAAATTTGCAGACAGCCTACAAGATATCCATGCTGTTACACCGGAAGCTTTGGCCTGGATATCCTATTTGGATATTGACATTTGATTTTGCTTTGCTACTAGCATACGAAAGAAGAAGTGATGATGATCTAACCCTTGCATTACCCACTCAATTGCTGGTTATAGATGGGGTTTTGTGACCTTTCTGGGTATGATAGAGGCATCAAACATTGGCCCAATATTCCATTCGGGTTTGGTGCGAGTCCCAACCAGCTGCAGATTAGTGACAGGTGATTACGAACAAGTGGTTTGATTAGCTGCGAGAAATGTTAGCATTCAATTACAGTCCATAACCTTTGTGATGAAAGAAGTCTCATGCTGTGTTTTACACTGCTGTACTCACAGTTGATGTCTGGTTCCAATAAATATTTCAATGGTTTATGTGGAAATATGGGACCTATATCTGACAAAAACAATCAGCTTGATGTCCCCAGTCCTGACTTCAAACGCACTGGAATGCTCATTTTAACCGTATCACTTTAATCACTGGATCACATTTGTCAGTGGTGTAGTCTGCTGACAAACTCCCGGCGGTAAATTACAGGCAGAGGGACTGCAGCCCCGATAAATGTTTTGCTCGGTTTCTGTTGGTTCCTGTCAACATACTGAAGACCAATGCAGTATATCTTCTTCATCCTCACCCACCTCGAAGGCTGTTCCCATGCACAGCCATGACACGCAGTCCCAGGGAAATACTCAGCGCAGCTCATTGCCTCAACTTAATTTCATTTTCAAAAATGCATAAAATGGAACCAAATGTTACATCTGCCAAAGTTCATCAATCTATCTATATCTGTACATGTTTCCCTTAGCCTCCACTCTGTCTACTGATTATCTATCTCTACTTATCTGCCCAGTTTTCTGCTGGTCTCTCTATCCCCTCTAATACCTGTATTTTTCTGTATTCTCTCTGACTGATTATCAATCTGTCTGACCAGCTACCTTCTACCTACCCGTCACTCTTCCTGCCGGTCTCTCTATCACCCTATCTCCCACTTGAGCACAGTGGCTGCAAAACTAAAGTAAATCAAAAAGAGTCCTTAGTGTCACTATTTTCCCACCTCCCTCCCTGTCTTACAGCTCTTGAATCTATGCAGCATCCCTGGAACGCGAGAGCCTCTTGCACTCCTATTGATTGTTTGTGAATTATAGTCATGAGGAGAGACTCGAAACAGGGGCCTATTTTCACTGGAGCGGAGAAGGCTGAGAGGAGATTTAATAGCGTTTTTAAAAATTAAATGAATGAAGTGTTTGTTAGAGTGAAAAGTAAAAGACTAATTCCTCTGGTTGAAAAGTCAGTGACAAGGAGGGTAGCAATGTAAAATGACCGTTGCGAGTAAAGAGGAAGGTTGGAAGAAATGTGTTTACACAGAGCATGGAATGCTTCGTCACAGGGACTGTTTGAGGCAGAGACAATTGTATTTTTTAAGGAAAAATTGGGTAAGTGTTTGAAACAGAGAAAGATACAAGGCTATGCGGTGAGTGAAGGACAGTGGGATTAATTTTGGGTTGTTCCAGCAAAAAAGCCGGCACGGGTATGATGGGCTGAATGGCCTCATTTGGTGTTGTAAACATCTATGGTCTATGGCTGTTGTGTGTAACTGTCTAGAGGTGTGAGAAAAGTAGCACCAATTGCCTTATTTTCCCTCTCTGTTGGGAAGTGTGTGACCTCAGCTCTGTTGTGCCTCAAGTAAGCATGGTTTGGCCAAATGCAAATATGATTCTGTATCCTAGTGGCGTACTGAGACCTTCTTCCCATCACTAATCTTCTGGCCCGAGGAAGGATTGAATACTCCGCACAGCTTCTCAATGCATGTAATCAGTAAAATCCTGCCACTGATTGTAGCAACCCTCGTAACAATAAGTATAACAGTTAGTTAAATGTGCAGAGCCCAATAACAGCTTCTAGTTCACAGCTAACATACTGGAGTATTCTTACATTTGCTCACTGTACTGTTCAAATGTGAAGAGATTTAAATGCCTGAATTAACTGGTTTACATTTTAATTAATGAGAGATGACACATTCATTTTGTTTTTAGGACAAGCTAGACAGGCCACTCAATTAGTTAGCCTCTCCGTTGCTGTTTTTCTCCCATATCATTATCTCTCCCTCTCATTCCCTTTCTCTCATAGTATCTGGTCTCTCTCTCTCTCTCTCTCTCTCTCCAGCCATGGCTCAGTTAGTAGCACACTCACCTCCAAGCACTTGAGTGCAGTACTGAGGGAGTCAGAGGTACTGCCTTTCAGATGGACGTAAAAGATCCCATGGCACTATTCCAAAGAAGAGCAGGGGAGTTATCCCTGGTGTTCTGGCCAATATGTATTCCTCAACCAACATTACTAAAGCAGATTATCTAGTCATTATCACATTACTATTTATGGGACCTTGCTGTGCATGAATTGGCTGCCATATTTCATACATTACAACAGTGACTTCAAAAGTACTTCATTGGCTGTAAAGCGCTTTGGGACATCCTGAGGCATGAAAGGTGCTTTAGAAAAACAAGTTATTTCTTTTGATGTCCTCGTACAGTATACATAGAGAGTTGCAGGTACAGCAAGCAATTAGAAAGGCAAATGGCATGTTGGCTTTTATTGCAAGGGGTTGGAGTACAAGAGTAAGGAAGTCTTTCTACAATTGCACAGGGCATTGATGAGACCACACCTGGAGAACTGTGCACAGTTTTGGTCTCCTTATCTGAGGAAGGTTAAACTTGCCTTGGAGGCAGGGCAACAAAGATTCACTAGATTAATTCCTGGGATGAGAGGGTCCTATGAGGAGAGATTGAGTAGACTGGGCCTATACTCTCTAGAGTTTAGAAGAATGCGAAGTGATCTCATTAAAACATGCAAGATTCTGAGGGGTTTTGACAGGATAGTTGTTAAGAGATTGTTTCCCCTGGCTGGAAAGTCTAGAACTAGGGGCATAGTCTCAGGCTAAGGGGTCAGCCATTTAACACTGAGATGAGGAGAAATTTCTTCACTCAGCGGGTTGTGAATCTCTACCACAAAGGAATGTGGATGCTGAATTCTTGAATATATTCAAAGCCGAGATAGATAAGATTTTTGTACTTGAAGGAACTCAATGGGCATGGATTTCGGGCGGGAAAGTGGAGTTGAGGTCGATGATCAGCCATGATCTTATTGAATGGCGGAGCAGGCTCAAGAGGCTGTATGGCCTACTCCTGCTCCTAATTCTTATGCTCTTAATTCTTTCTTTCATTCTCATCTACAGTGGAAATGTTAGCCCGCATTATTGGGGTTTTCTTCCCCTCATGTCTGGGTCTGTTCTAAACTAATTGATAGCGATTGATTGGTATGATTAGTCAACAACTCCATTATCATTGTATCATGCCACTACCAGGCTGGTAGAAGACGAACTAGATGTGCCTTGGTCTTCTCTTGTCTCGCAATTCCTATGTTCCTATTATATCTCTGCCTCGGTTTGTTGAATATTTTTCTTAACTCTCTCGACTCTTTCTCTTGCACACTCTGCAAATTTGCCCCTCCTGAAAAAAGGGCTGCTTCTCCTCAGGAATGTTTAAAGGCAGGCCCTTTATTTCCTAATGAAAGACAAGGACATTTCCCAGGTTTTCTCTTCCCCTCCTCAAAATCCAGAGCAAATACAGGGCTAACACAAGAATCGATGCGACTGTGGTACTGGATTTGAAAGGGCAGTGGAGGGAAAAAAACACTGGACTTATTCAAGAGTCCCGTTAGATGGGGGGAATGCAGGTCTTGTAAGTTAGAGAAATGGAGATGGGTCAAATAATCGCCCACATATGTATCCAATATGTGCTTAAAATTACTTGAAGTGAGATGCATGAGATGAATAAAAAACAGGTATTGTACCATTAAATCAAGTACACAAGCACTCTTCACAGGAATTCGAACTACTGACGAGACCACTTGGCTCATTGCCAATATAGCCCTTGGTCCTGGAGCAACGCCAGATGACCTAATCTGCAGCTGTGAATGTGGATGGAAGTGACAGGCGTGGTCAGTTAAAGAGGCAGTCCTACTCAGGTAGAGATATTGACACATTTACTAATGTACCAGGGGCTTAATCATCTCGGTCAGTGGCCCGAGCAGGGGAAAGCATGTTTTGAAAGGATTAATTCTTCATCCAGTTGTTCACCTTGTGTAAGCAGCCCATGACACCTGGCTCTTAAAACCCATCTGATTTATCAGTGATGGAGAGAAAAGAAATACCTATAACATAGTAATCTACTTTGATCTTTAGCAGCCTAATTAGAGAAGGATTAATACCACAACCAGACCATTACACAGGCAGTAAAAATGAGCTCTCTCTAATGTATTTACAAGTGTAATACAAAACTGGAGAGTGAGAAAACGATGTGCTATTGTAGCCAGGGTTTGTGTGCTGAGCAGAATACTAATCAGCAGGTTGGGAGGAGCTCCCTGCATCCAGCACTCTCCACAGTTATCACTCTGTCCTGCGCACTGCTGCAATTATTGTTCAGCCACTTTTCATCATTTCTGCCATTTTCACCACAGACTTTCATTCCTCTTTTTCCCCCCTTCAACCTTCCTTTGTGAATTCCTCGCTCATCTGTAAATGCTCTTCATGTTAAAGCCAAAACTCCCCACCTAAAAATACTAACTGCCACCATTTCCAAATCTGCCAATGGATCGTGTATTACAATCACATTTCAAAATCTTTTCATTCAAAGGTTTATTTCTTTCGTTTTTTAAATATCCTTTTCAGCTCTTGTTCTCCCCGGGATCGGGACACATGGCTGTTGACTGCCCTCTTGTACCGTGCACACTAGCCTCGAGAGGGAGCGATGGAGATCTAGTGAGGGCCTCCATTTCAAAATTCTCCTCCTTATTTTCAAATCCCTCCATGGCCTGGCCCCTCCCTATCTCTGTCATCTCCTACAGCCCCACAACCCCCCCTGAGATGTCTGTGCTCCTCTAATTCTGCCCTCCTGAGCATCCCCGATTATAATCGCTCAACCATTGGTGGTCATGCCTTCTGTTGCCGAGGCCCCAAGCTCTGGAACTCCCTGCCTAAACCTCTCTACCTCTCGACCTCTCTTTCCTTCTTCAAGACGCTTCTTAAAACCTACCTCTTTGACCAAGCTTTTGGTCACCTGTGCTAATTTCTACTTATGCGGCTCAGTGTCATATTTTTAATTGCATAATACTCCTGTGAAGCGCCTTGGGATGTTTCACTATGTTAAAGGTGCTATATAAATGCAAGTTGTTGTTGTAATTTATTGTGGGGGGGGTTACGGGTCAGTGAATGAACTGAAGTTGAGTCTAATTGTATCCACACCTGGCCTCCAGTTTCAGCAGGGGTCACTGGAAAGTGATGTTCCGGATCACAAGCCGATTCCTCCCTCACCCAACTCAACCCAACCCAGCCATACCAGGACTAATTCTAAGACTAGTACTGCTCACTGTGCTGAGCTTAACTAACTCAGCACAGATGGGAGATTGACCTTCCTGGTCTGTTTGACTCAGCCATTCATTGTATAAACTTAATGAGCCATTGCAGGAAAAAGTCTGAATGCATCTTTCACCTCTTAACTGTACCTCTGGCCAGCATTTCCAACTGATACTACAGTGAAGGGCTGATCTTATGAACTCACATTGCCGATGGTAGCTTCTTCTACCGAAAGCATGGATTGGGAAATCCCAGAAGTGTTACTCACAATATTCTGTCCAGTGGATTGAAAATCATGCAAAACACAGACCCCTTTTCCCAACAGCGCTCCCTGTGGGCAAAGGTTCCTGCCAGAGGAGTGATTTCATACAATTGTCCCTTCAGTGTATGTTAACACTCCTGTAAATCACCTTGGGATGTTTTATTACATTCGAGATGCTAAATAAACACACGCTGCTGTTTCTGAACACAATTACAGACACAGTAACACACAATTTCCCCACTGGCAGCAGCTTAGACATCCCTTTAACTTATAATAAGAGTGATGCACACATGGCCACTGGGATCTCCCTCACTCTCCCTTCCTCCCTGTATCAATCTACTCTCCCTCCCTCACTCGCTCTCCTTATGTTAATCTACTCTCACTCCCTTCCGCTCTCTTCTCAATCTCCTTTCTCTCTCCCTTCTCTTCTTCCCTCTTATCAATCTCCTTTCTCTCTTCTCACACTCCCTTCCTCCCTCTTCTCACACTCCTTTCCTCACTCCTGCAGGGCTACGGGGAAAGGGCGGGAGTATGGGACTAACTGAGGTCCTCTTGCAGAGAGCCGACACGGGATTGATCGGCCGAATGGTTACAGCATGGAAGGCGGCCATTCTATGATTCTCCCCTCACACTCCCTTCCTCCCTATTCTCACTCCCCTTTCTCTCTTCTCACTCCCTTCTTCCCTACCCCTTTCTCCCTATCTCTGTTCTCACTCTCCTTATTCATGATCTCACTGTCTCTTCCCCTGTGGCTCTGCCATCATTCCCCTGCCTCCCTTACCCTGCTCTTGATCTTGCTTTCTCCCTACTCTGCGTTCACTTCCTGTTCTCCATCTCTCTTCTTCCTGCTCTATTCACATTTCTCCTCCCTCCCTCCCTGACATTGTTCTCTATCTCCTTCCCTTTCTGGCTATGATTTATATCTCATTCCACCCCTGGCTCTGTTCTCTATCTCCTTCCAGCTCTGGTTCTGCTACTGGGCCAGCAGGGATGCTATCAACCCGGCTAGCGGCTCGGCACCCCATTTGGCGGCCCGGTCGACATGAGGGCCGCCATCGTCGGGCCGACCCAAGTGTCGGCCGACAAAATAAAATGGCGGCCCGGGGTGATAGAGGCCTCCCCGGCAGCGGATGTTTGCCAACTTCACGCCGCGCGATGCTGACATCCGCCCGTGCCAGCCTCACGGGCAATGACCCCCGCTGGACGGTGGGGGGTCGGCGCGGGACAGTGAGGGTCCGGGGCGCTAATCACGAGGCACGCCGTTGCCTGTACAGCACCCCAAACCAAGTTCCACGGGGGCACTAGCGTCGACCTCCCCCGAGCGAAAAGGCCATTAGCACCGGTTGCACCGGTGCAAAAAGAGGGTAATTCTGGCCCCTTAGTCTCTTACAAAAGGTGATACTGTTCCTACATTACAACAGTGACTTCACTTCAAAAGTATTTAACTGGCCATAAAGCACTTTGGGATGTCCTGAAGTCATGAAAGGCGCTATATAAATACAAGTCTCTTTTCTCAATATTCACGGCAAGCTGTAGTTACTGGGTAATATGTGATTGCCAGCTCTTCAATTAATCTACTCTGCATATGAATATTAGGATTAATCAGCAGAATTCATTACAATGATTTTCCAAACAAGGCACCGATGATACTGTTCAGGAACCATTTAGCTTGGACATATTTTAAGTCCAGTTCATAAGTAATGTAATTTGCATTTGGAAATGGTGACTAATTTACATACTTAACGGTTATGTTGTTGTTAACAGCATAATAGGATAATAATGATGTTCACTGCAACAGAAAAGATTAGACATTTTGTTTCGAATTATTCATGAAATGGAAAGAGCCTTGACTGCACCCTGCTGCTTCTCCTACATAGTTCTTGGCTACAGAGAGACAAAGAGGAAGTTACAGAATAAAATGGAATAAATTGCAACCTGAACACTCCTTACACAACTCCACCTGACCCTGAACACTCCTTACACAACTCCACCCGACCCTGAACACTCCTTAGACAACTCCACCCGAGCCAGAAGAGGGAAATGAAGCAGAAATGGTGATGAGGGATTTCAAAGGGACAAAAATGCCCTGAAGGTGAAGAAAGCTTTATCAATATTTATTTCCCAACCAACATCACTAAAACAGATGATCCGGTCATTATTACATTTCTATTTGTAGGAGCTTGCTGTGCACAAATTGGCTGCCGCTTTTCCTATATTACAACAACAACTTGCATTTATATATCGCCTTTAACATAGCAAAACGTCCCAAGGTGCTTCACAGGAGTGTTATAAGACAAATCAAATAAATTTGACAGCGAGCCACATAAAAAGGTAGGTTTTAAGGCGCGTCTTGAAGGAGGAAAGAGAGATAGAGAGGTGGATAAGTTTAGGGAGGGAGTTCCAGAACTTAGGGCCCAAGTTGCTGAAGGCACGGCCACCGATGGTTGAGCGATTATAATCAGGGATGCTCAAGATGGCAGAATTTAAGGACTGCAGATATCTTGTGAGGCTAAAGGAGATTGCAGAGATAGGGAGAGGCGAGCCCATGGAAGGATTTGTAAACAAGGATGAGAACTATGAAATCTAGGCGTTGCTTAAACGGGAGCTAATGTAGGTCAGCGAGCATAGGGGTGATGGGTGAGCGGGACTTGGTGTGAGTTACAACAGGGGCTGCCGAGTTTACGTAGGGTAGAATATGGGAGGCCAGCCAGGAGTGTGTTGGAGTAATTGAGTCTAGAGGTAACAAAGGCATGGATGAGGGTTTCAGCAGCAGATGAGCTGAGGCAGAGGTGGAGACGGGCGATGTTATAGAGGTATAACTAGGCGGTTTTAGTTATGCAGCGGATATGTGGTCGGAAGCTGAATTCTCGGTCAAATATGACCCCTAGGTTGCGAACAGTCTAATTTAACCTCAGCTACTAGCGAGAGGATGGGGCCAGGAATCGCTGTTTGTGGTGGGGACGAAAGTCAATGGCTTCGGTCTTCCCAATATTTAATTACAATAGCGACTCCACTTCAAAAGTACTTCATTGGCTGTAAAGGTGTGAAGCGCTTTTGACTGTCCCGAGGTTGTGAAGTATCGGTCTTTCTTTGGCACCTCAACTCTGAGCCGAACAGTACCTTTCATCAGGTGGTCCCAGCGACTGCTGGCAAGAGGGTCGAATGACGCCAAATTGAATCCATTATTTACATGCGGTGGATGGTGAAGAGGGGGCCGGGAGCACTCCCAGTCAGTGGGGGATGGGGAAGAAGGAAGCGGAGCTGGGGATGGGGAGGCAGCAGTGGGTCTGGCTAGGCGATTGTGCCTGGTTAATTGCCGTGCTGACACCCGATTTAAGTTGGAATCACAAGCCCCATACCGCCAGCTTACCGTGAGCAATGCCTTGGGTGATCTGCTAGCCTGCATTAAAAACCTTATCAACCGTGACTCCTAAAAAATAATTCACCGGAGCTTCGAATTCATGAGCACCCACTCCTGCCCAGTCTAACACGCTTACTTCTTACAGTCCTACACTTACAATAGATAGAGAATTTCTTTCTATTTTTTTTTAAGTGGCCCAGCAGCTGAAGCTCTATTTGCTGGCGTCTGACTGTAAATACCCAGGACTGCAGAGCTTAACAAAAATGCTTGGGCCTGTGTCTTATCAGGTCGCCACATACCGAGCCGGCTCCTGGCAGTCTTATTGGCAATAACTGGCGGCTTATCAGGGCTGTTGCAGCTGGGCTCGTGAGCAAAGGAGAACAGCCACCCGTCGTGGCACGTGGGCCTTACGAGTCGGAGAGGGACCCACCTCCTCCTCTGTGGGGGAGGGCGCGTGTCTATACTCAGTGTCGTGCATTGTTCTTCCACAATACCCGTGGGGCTCGACAGGACAGTGACGCTGGCTGGAAAAGGGATGTGTGGAGGTGTGTGGGTTGGTGGGTCACTTCTCGATGGTGGCTTGTTTAGGTCATCTCACCATCCCCGCGCAGTTCTCTAAACCAATTAGTCACAAGTAACTGAATTAACAGTTGTTGCTGTTCCTGCTTTAAAGTTATCCTGTATGTTAATGTTAATACAAATCCTTCACCGGCTCAGTAACACCTCAGGTATCACTTCAATCAGGTCTCTCCCCTTCCCCCCTCCCTCAGGTTCCCCCCCCCTCCTCTCTCCTTCAGTTATCACTTCACTTCTGTCCCTCGCCTCCCCTCACCCCTCCCGTTCCCCCCCCCCTCCTCTCTCCTTCAGGTATCTCTTCAATCTGCTCCCTCCCCTCCCCCTCAGATCCCTCCCCTCCTCTCTCCTTCAGTTATCACTTCACTTCTGTCCCTCGCCTCCCCTCACCCCTCCCGTTCCCCCCCTCCTCTCTCCTTCAGGTATCACTTCAATCTGCTCCCTCCCTTCTCCCCTCAGGTCCCTCCCCTCCCTTCCAGTTATCACTTCACTCAGGTCCCTCCCCTCCCCTCCAGTTATCACTTCACTCAGGTCCCTCCCCTCCCCTCCAGTTATCACTTCACTCAGGTCCCTCCCCTCCCCTCCAGTTATTACTTCACTCAGGTCCCTCCCCTCCCCTCCAGTTATCACTTCACCCCGGTCCCTCCCCTCCCATCCCCTCCAGTTAGCACTGCACTCCGGTCCCTCCCCTCCAGTTATCACTTCACTCAGGTCCCTCCCCTCCTCAGTTATTTCTTCATTCAGTTCCTGCCCCTCCCCTCCCCTCAGTTATCACTGAGATGTTGCTCTGTGAAAGAGGCACAGGGGTGGTGTGGGATTTCACTCTTCCATCTCCATGGGATATGGGGCACAATTCTGCCTGGCTACGTCCTATTGCTGCGATTGAGGAATTCACCATGTGGAGATTCAGGTTTACTGGCCCTTGTCCCGCCAGTGTGCCAAACAACTCCATTTTCATAGGAACATAGGAATTGCTTAACAAAAAAAGACCAATGTCCTTCTGGTTCACCATCTACCATAGGTCCTAAATCACCTGCTCCACTCAAAAATGATCCTCAAACACCACCATTGGCAGCCCCACCATAGACAGTACAGTACAGCCCCACCATGGACAGTACAGCCCCACCATGGACAGTACAGTACAGCCCCACCATGGACAGTACAGTACAGCCCCACCATGGACAGTACAGTGCAGCCCCACCATGGACAGTACAGCCCCACCATGGACAGTACAGTACAGCCCCACCATGGACAGTAGAGTACAGCCCCACCATGGACAGTAGAGTACAGCCCCACCATGGATAGTACAGTACAGCCCCACCATGGACAGTACAGTACAGCCTCACCATGGACAGTACAGTACAGCCCCACTATGGACAGTACAGCACCACCATGGATAGTACAGCCCCACCATGGACAGTACAGTACAGCCCCACCATGGACAGTATAGTACAGCCCCACCATGGACAGTATAGTACAGCCCCACCATGGACAGTACAGTACAGCCCCACCATGGACAGTACAGTACAGCCCCACCATGGACAGTATAGTACAGCCTCACCATGGACAGTACAGCCCCACCATGGACAGTACAGTACAGCCCCACCATGGACAGTACAGTACAGCCCCACCATGGACAGTATAGTACAGCCTCACCATGGACAGTACAGCCCCACCATGGACAGTACAGTACAGCCCCACCATGGACAGTATAGTACAGCCCCACCATGGACAGTACAGTACAGCCCCACCATGGACAGTATAGTACAGCCCCACCATGGACAGTATAGTACAGCCCCACCATGGACAGTACAGTACAGCCCCACCATGGGCAGTATAGTACAGCCCCACCATGGACAGTATAGTACAGCCCCACCATGGACAGTACAGCCCCACCATGGACAGTACAGTACAGCCCCACCATGGACAGTATAGTACAGCCCCACCATGGACAGTATAGTACAGCCCCACCATGAACAATACAGCCCCACCATGGACAGTACAGTACAGCCCCACCATGGACAGTACAGTACAGCCCCACCATGGACAGTACAGTACAGCCCCACCATGGACAGTACAGATTCTGGTCACTGTGAATGAAGGGAAGACATTCACACTTTGGATGCAGTTCAGAGAAGAGCCATGAGACTGATCTATCGAGTCATAGGAGCGAGCTATGCGGAAAAGCTGGAGAAACTTAGGCTTTGAAAAGAAGCAACTGAGAGCTGACCTGATGGAGTTACCCAAGATAGTAAACGACATGGAAAAAGTAAATTCAGTGCACAGCTTTGAACTAAACCAAGAGAGTTTAACACTGGTAAAAGTAAAATGTAGGCCTGATGTCAGGAAGTTCCTCACACAGAGAGTGTTCAATATTTCCGAGGAGGGTAAGTGAAGGAAAACAAACCTTGTAGCCATTTAAGAAACAATTGGATGCTGTGATTGAGAAGCTATAGAGTTTTTTTGGATGGATGAGCTACGGTGGGTCAAGTGGTCCGCTTTATCTCTATCTTGTGATAGATGTTCAAACTTGGCTTCAATGTGTGGGCTGCTTCCACCAGATCCTGCTGGAGTCACGAGGTGAATCACTCACAGTGGTAGAACTTCCACTGTCACTTGTGGAAGCAAATAAAATAATTCTACCCTTTACCTCTATGCCATGAGCTACCTGAGGAAGCAGGAAAAAGGTTATTCTCAGGCCTCTATTAAAGCTATTGGCCAAGGTGGGATGACCATCTTCGACTAGAAGTGCCGAGTGGATGAACCATCTCGGCCTCCTCCTAAGTTCTCCACCATCACAGAAGCCAGTCTTCAGCCATTTTGATTTGTTCCACATCATATCAAGAAACAGTTGAACGCACTGGATACAGCAAAGGCTATGGGCCCCGACAACATGCCGGCTGTCATGCTGAAGACTTGCGCTCCAGAAATAACTGTACCTCTAGCCAAGCTGTTCCAGTACAGCTACAGCACTGACATCTACCTGACAATGTTGAAAACTGCCCAGATATGCCCTGCTCACAAAAAGCAGGACAAATTCAATCAGGTCAATTACCACCCCCATCAGTCTACTCTCAATCATCAGCAAAGTAATGGAAGGGGTCATTGACAGTGCTATCAAATGGCACTCACTCACCAATAGCCTGCTCACCGATGCTCAGCTTGAGTTCCATCAGGACCACTGGGCTCCAGAACACATTACAGCCTTGGTTCAAATATGGACAAAAGAGCTGAATTCCAGAAGTGAGGTGAGAGTGACTGCCCTGGACATCAAGGCAGCATTTGACTGAGTGTGGCTTCAAGGGACCCTAGTAAAATTGAAGTCAATGGGAATGAGGGGGAAAACTCTCCACTGGCTAGAGTCATACCTAGCACAAAGGAAGATGGTGGTGGTTGTTGGAGGCCAATCACCTCAGCTCCAGGACATCGGTGCAGGAGTTCCTCAGGGTAGTGTCCAACCATCTTCAGCTACTTCATCAATGATCTTCCTGCCATCAAAAGGTCAGAAGTAAGAATGTTCACTGATGACTGAACAGCATTCAGTTTCATTTGCAACTCCTCAGATAATGAAGCAGTCCATGCCCGCTTGCAGGAAGACCTGGACAACATGCAGGCTTGGGCCAAGTAGTGGCAAGTAACATTCATATCACGTAAGTGCCGGGCAGCGATTACCTCTAACAACTGCCCCTTGACATTCATTTGGCCATCACCAAATCCCACACCATCAATATTCAGGGGGTTACCATTGACCAGAAACTTAACTGGACCAGCAACATAAATACTATGGCTACAAGAGCAGATCAGAGGCTGGGTATTCTGTCTCACCTCCTGATTACCCAAAGCCTTTCCATCATCTACAAGGCACAAGTCAGGAATGTGATGCAATACTCTACACTTGCCTGGATGAGTGTAGCTCCAACAACACTCAAGAAGCTCAAAACCATCAAGGACAAAGCAGTTCGCTTGATTGGCACCCCAGTCACCACCTTAAACATCCACTCCCTCCACCACTGGCACACCGTGGCTGCAGTGTGTACTCTACAAGATGCACTGCAGCAACTCACCAAGACTCCTCCCAAACCCGCGACCTCTACCACCTAGAAGGACAAGGGCAGCTGGAGCATGGGAACACCACCACTTCCAAGTTCCCCTCCCAGTCACACACTATCCTGGCTTGGAAATATATCGCTGTTCCTTCATTGTTGCTGGGTCAAAATCCTGAGATTCCCTCCCCAACATCTCTATGGCAGCACCACCATATTCTCATGGGCAATTAGGGATGTGCAATAAATGCTGGCCTTGCCAGCGACTCCCACATCCCATGAACAATTTTTTTAAAATCCTCTGAGATGAGAAATTCAGGATGTGCCAATGCTGGGTCTGCTTTGTGTTTGTGCTCCAACTGCATTCCCTCTAATAAATAGTCGATCAGCTCCGCTGGGCGGGCCACATAGTCCACATGCCCGATACGAGCTTCCAAAACAAGTGCTCTACTCAGAGCTCCGACACGGCAAGCGAGCCCCAGGTGGGCAGAGGAAACACTTCAAGGACACCCTCAAAGCCTCCTTGAAAAAGTTTAACATCCCCGACACCTGGGAATCTCTGGCCCAAGACCGCTCCAAGTGGAGGAGAAGTATCTGGGAGGGCGCTGAACACCTCGAGTCTCTTCGCCGGGAGCAAGCGGAGGCCAAGAGCAAACAGCGGAAGGAGCGCGTGACAACCAAAGCACCCCACCCACCCGTTACTTCAACCACCGCCTGCTCCACCTGTGACAGAGACTGTGGGCCCAAGTTTCCACATGATTTGCGCCTGATTTTTAGGAGCAACTGGTGGAGAACGGACTATCTTAGAAATCGCAATTCTCCACATTTTTTTTGTGCAGTTCTAGTCAGGTAGAACAGTTCCACTTTGGAACAGAATTTTTTCTTCAAAAGGGGGCGTGTCCGGCCACTGACGCTTGATTTCAAAGTTTCCACAGTGAAAACAAACTCCAAACTAACTTAGAATGAAGCAAGTGAAGATTTTTGTAGAACTGAAAAAACCTGTTCTACACATTAAAAAATCAGGCGCAGGTTACAAATTAGGCGTCCAGAACGAGGTGGGGGTGAGTGGGGCGGGGGAAGGGAAGTCATTAAATTCTATAATAAATCCTTATTTATACTTATACAAATATTATACAAATAAATCCAACCTGAATAAATATTTATAAGCAAAGAAAAGATTAAATAAACCATCTTCCAACCTGTGTGAAAGTGCTTCAGGCAGGCCTTTCGGGACCGAAGGCTGAACGGGCTGGCCCGAGACTTCGGGCAGGGCCCGTCCCCAGCACCAGATTTACAGGAGCCTTATTCACGCAGCCCCAGTGAGGCCATTGGGCCACGGCTAGGGGCTGCGTGCTTCGGGCCCCTCCCACACAGTTTCGGGCGCCTGGAGCTACTGCACTTGCGTGCCCACTGTAGCGCATGTGCAGAGGTCCCGGCACTGTTTTCAGCGCAGGGACCTGGCTCCACGCCCCCACAGCTCGTGCTGCGCTGCGCCGAGGGCCAGAGGACCTGCAGGGAGGTGGAGAATACCGAGGATTTTTTTAGGCGCACTTTGTGGCGCGAAAAACGGGAGTCCAGGTCCGGACTGAGCCGTTCTAGGCGCGTGTGGAAACTTGGGCCCTGTACGTCCCACATAGAACTCATCAATCACCTGAGAGCTAATTTTTAGTGTGGAAGCAAGTCATCCTCGACTCCGAGGGACTGCGTAAGAGAAAAATAATAATAAATAATCAGATCTTCTGAGAAAAATCAGTAAAGCTCACTTCCTGTGGGCTATATGGGACTAGCAGCCCTGTAGAAAACCCTTGACCTGCCTATTGGAGGTCGAGGCTTACCGCTCAATCTAAACATCTTCAGCTGATTGTTTTTTATTTTGTTTCTTCAAACTCTCATTTTTCAACAGGTTCAAAGGATAGAAAGTCTACAGAGAAGGTCTTGTAGGCCTTGATGCGAGATTTTCTTTGTACTGCCTCACTAAACCCTTGACAGCTCAGCTCCAAGAGGGCACTGGAAGATGAGATTATTATTTTTGAACTTTTCTATTCACATTAATAAGGAGACACTGGAGCTCGACTGATAAGGCCAGCACGCTGGGGAAAAGAGAGGGAAAAATTACTTCGTACTTCACAGCTCAATTGAATTGCTTGTGGATAAAAAGCTATTTTCACAAGCCATGATTGAAAGCTATGTTTCAATCTATGTCTTACTGTGTTAATGGCCCTGGCTCACACTTCACTAATCAAAATAATTAATTATAATTCCAGGAATTAAGGCAAACCAAGTCAATTTGGGTTTGTCGTCATGGAAACTGTGGGCCTACCCTGCACCTGCTGCACAAGTAAACAGGCACAAGTAAATCAGCTAAACCATGCAGCTAATCTATCTGGCTATTGAAATGGTAATTGTGGGAGCCTGCAACCTTAGACCTAAATAGGCTGCAGTGGAACCAATTATTCTCTTGTGGAGATCTGTGATGTCAGATCCACTCTTGGAACTCACTCTCAGACACCACCACCGACACTACTGTCAGGTTCTAAACAAACCATAGGTCACGCTCCTGAGTATCGTCACTCAACCAACGGGTGCAGTTTCATCATCATATCATCATCATAGGCAGTCCCTCGGAATCGAGGAAGACTTGCTTCCACTCTAAACATGAGTCTTTAGGTGACTGAACAGTCCAACAGTCCGTCACAGGTGGCAGAGACAATGGTTGAAGGAAAGGGTGGGTGGGTCTGGTTTGCCGCACGCTCTTTCCGCTGCCTGCGCTTGTTTTCTGCATGCTCTCGGCAATGAGACTCGAGGTGCTCAACACCCTCCCGGATGCACTTCCTCCACTTAGGAGGGCAGTCTTTGGCCAGGGATTCTCAGGTGCCGGTGGGAATGTTGCACTTTATCAAGGAGGCTTTGAAGGTGTCCTGGAAATGTTTCATCTGCCCACCTGGGGCTCGCTTGCCCAAGCATCAAGAGATGTGGCACCTTATAAACAGGAGCCCAGCGCAAATTGAAAAGTGAATCTATTCTTTAGAACTCGCCTGAATACATCGCTCACGAGGGCGCAAGCTTTACTTTCAGAGGGGGAGGGGACGGATCCGAACAAGGAACAAAATCTGCTGTTTTTGTTTTTTCTGCAGGGGTGAGGAGCTGATTGGCAGAGGTGTGGGAGAAGGCGGAGGTGTGGGAGAACGCGGATGTCATGTATTCAGCTGTCATTGTAACCCATGTATAAGCTGACCTAAGTTGTACACCTTGAGAACACTGACCACAAGGGGCTGAACTTGTGGGAGACACTCCTAACCTGGACTTTCAGGTATAAAAGGGAAAGCTCCACCCATCTTCATCACTTGAGGTCTTGGTAATAAAGGTAACTGATCACAGAGTGACCTTCTAGTGCCTCGTGTGCATTTATACTGTATAGTAAGGACATATCATTGGCGACGAGAAACTAGGATTTAAACCATGCGAGCATGGCCACTAGCAGCACAGAAGAAAGGTACTGTGTACTGTGTTGGTGATGATTGGGACGACTTTATTGAGAGACTACAGCAAAGTTTTGTCACTACGGAATGGCTGGGACAGGATTCAGCCGACAAACGCAGGGCTCATCTCCTGACAGTTTGTGGATCCAGAATGTACTCCCTGATGAAGGACCTTCTAGCGCCAGAGAAACCAGCGGACAAGACGTTCGAAGAGCTCAGTAAGTTGATCAGGGAACACCTTAAAATGGCGAGCAGCATGCACATGGTGAGACACCGGTTTTACATGCACCGGCGGTGAGAAGGGCAAAGCGTTCCAGACTTTGTGGCAGATCTCCGGTGACTGGCGAGCCTATGTAAGTTCCCAGATGCATGCAGAGCGGAGCTGCTGCGAGACTTTTTTTATTGAGGGCATCGGGCACGCTGGGGTTTTCAGGAAACTGATTGAGACCAAAGACTTGACCTTGGAAGCGGTGGCTCTGATAGCCCAGACATTTATCTCAGGGGAGGAAGAGACCAGAATGATGAATGACAAAAATCTTGGCTCAAATGCGGCAAACAACCAGGGAGTCAACATTGTTAATGCGGCACACAATTCTCTAGGCAGACAAGGGCAATTGGACATGCCCCAGCATGTAGTCGAACCCAAAAGGTGGAATTCAACAGAAACAATGGCTAGCTGAACGGCGATTCATGCCATCACAATGGACAATGCGGCCAGTAATGAGGCCATCAACACCTGTTAATGGTGCGCTTAAGGACAGTTACAGAGACAGTCAGAGACGATCGACTGGTAATGGACCTTTTGTTTCCAACAAAGGGGTCTCCAGCTCATGCTGGAGGTGTGGAGGCAAACACCCAGCCAGAGCTTGCAGGGATCAGCAATACCTGCAGAAACTGCAACGTCAGCGGTCACTTGGCGCGTATGTGCAGGAAGCCTGCAGCCAGGTTGATGTACGACGAGGATAGGCCCGATGTAAGCCCTACGAGGCCAAATGAATACTGGGGGAAATCGCTGGAAGCTGAAGTTCAGCGAGTTCATGTGGAGCACATATATAGTTCATATACCAGGACGCCACCGCTAATGATGAAAGTGCTCCTCAGTGGCATCCTAATATTAATGGAGCTAGACACGGGGGCCAGCCAGTCCCTGATGAGTATCAAACAGTTCAAAAGATTGTGGGTGTCCAAGGCCAGGAGGCCAAAATTATTGCCGATTGACGCAGAGCTACGGACATATACAAAGGAGATCATTCCGGTGCTAGGCAGTGCCACGGTAGTCGTGACCCACAAAGATTCGGAGAACAGGTTGCCATTCTGGATTGTCCCGGGGGACGGTCCTGCACTACTGGGGAGGAGTTGGCTTGCTGTCATGAACTGGAAATGAGGCGATGTCAATGCAATTTCTTCTGTGGAGTGAGTATCATGCTCACAGGTCCTGGACAAATTTGACTCATTATTTTAACCCGGCATTGGCACTTTCATGGGGGCCAAGGTAGTGATTTACATAAACCTGGACACCAGGCCAGTACACCACAAGGCCAGAGCGGTGCCGTACGTGATGCGGGTAAAGATAGAATGCGAATTGGACCGCCTGCTGAGGGAAGGCATCATCTCGCCAGTCGAATTCAGTGACTGGGCGAGCCCGATCGTGCCGGTGCTCAAGGCGGATAGGTCAGTCAGGATATGTGGCAATTACAAGGCCACCATCAATCGGGTGTCCCTCCAAGACCAGTACCCGCTACCGAGAGCGGAGGACCTCTTTGCGACGCTATCCAATGGCAAAATTTTTCAAAATTGGACCTGACCTCAGCTTACATGACCCAGGAGCTGGCGAGTGAGTCGAAGAAGCTGACCACCATCACGACACACAAGGGGTTGTTTGAGTATAACAGATGTCCGGTCGGGATTCGTTCGGCCGCCGCGATCTTTCAATGAAATATGGAAAGCCTCCTCAAGTCGATTCCAAGGACGGTGGTTTTTCAAGACGACATCCTCATCACGGGTCGCGATACTGAAGAACACGTCCACAACCTGGAGGAGGTGCTACGCAGGCTGGACCGGGTAGGGCTGCGACTGAAAAAGACGAAGTGCGTCTTCCTAGCTCCAGAAGTAGAATTCTGAGGGAGGAGGGTAGCACCGATGGGATCAGGCCTTCTGCGTCCAAAACGGAAGCAATCCAGAGAGCACCAAGACCCCGTAATATGATGGAGCTGCGTTCATTCCTGGGGCTCCTGAACTATTTTGGTAACTTTCTTCCCAAATTGAGCACGCTGTTAGAGCCGCTACACGTGCTCCTACACAAAGGTCACGATTGGGTCTGGGGGGACAGCCAGGAAAGGGATTTTGATAGAGTACGCAATTTGTTATGCTCCAACAAACTGTTAACGTTATATGACCTGTGTAAGAAACTTGTTTTAACGTGTGATGCGTCATCCTATGGGGTCGGGTGTGTGTTGCAGCATGTGAATGCCAATGGTCAGTTACAGCTGGTACCTTATGCCTCCAGAAGTCTGTCTCAGGCAGAAAGGGGCTACGGGATGGTAGAAAAGGGAAGCGCTAGCATGTGTATATGCAGTAAAAAAAAATGCACCAGTACCTGTTTGGCAGGAAATTTGAGCTGGAGACAGATTACAAACCTCTAACATCCCTTTTGGCTGACAACAAGGCCATAAATGCGAATGCATCGGCCCGCATACAGAGGTGGGCACTCACGTTAGCTGCCTATGACTACACAATTCGGCACAGACCGGGAACTGAAAACTGTGCCAATGCACTCAGCAGGCTCCCACTAGCCACCACTGAGGGGGCAACTGAGCATGATGCTGAGATGGTCATGGCTGTTGAAGCTTTCGAAAGTGAAGGCTCACCTGTGACAGCCCGTCAGATAAAGTCTGGACAAATAAAGACCCACTACTGTCTTTAGTTAAGAAATGTGTCGTCAATGGGGACTGGGCAGCCACGTACGGGGCATGCCCTGAGGAATTTAAACCATTTCATAGGTGCAAAGATGAACTCTCGATTCAGGCCGATTGCCTACTGTGGGGAAACTGAGTAGTCATGCCCCAGATGGGCAGAGAGGTGTTTATCAGAGAACTTCACAATGAGCACCCGGGCATTGTCATGATGAAGGCAATTGCCAGGTCACACGTTTGGTGGCCATGGATAGATACAGACCTGGAACTTTGTGTTCGCAGGTGCAACACGTGTGTTCAGCTGGGCAACGCACCCAGGGAAGCCCCCCTTAGCCCCTGGTCCTGGCCTGCCAAGCCATGGTCACGCATCCATGTGGACTACGCAAGTCCTTTCATGGGAAAAATGTTTTTGGTTGTAGTAGACGCCGACTCCAAATGGATTGAGTGTGCCATTTTAAATTCAAGCACATCCTCTACCACGGTAGAAAGTCTACAGGCAATGTTCATCGCCCATAGTCTACCGGATGTCTTGGTCAGCGACAATGGCCCGTGCTTCACAAGCACTGAATTCCAGGAATTCATGGCAGGCAATGGAATGAACCATGTCAGAATGGCACCGTTCAAGCCGGCCTCAAACGGCCAGGTGGAACGAGCAGTGCAGATAATCAAACAGGGGGTCCCCTACAAAGCTGCTTATCACGCCTCCTGTTGGCCAATAGATCCCGACCACACTCGCTCATAGGGGTTCCACCCACAGAGCTGCTAATGAAAAGGACACTCAAAACCAAGTGATCCCTTATACACCCTACTATAAAAGAAATTGTTGAGAACAATGTGACTACCATGACAGGAATGCGAGGGCGTGATGTATTGATGTAAATGATCCTGTTTTTGTCCTCAACTACGCTGCAGGGCCCAAATGGCTCGCAGGCACTGTGGTTGCCAAAGAGGGAAATAGGATTCTGGTAGTTAAACTTACCAATGGACAAATCTGCCGCAAACACGTGGATAAAACAAAAAGGAGGTTCAGCAACCCCATAGAAGAAGCAGAGGAAGAACACAACGTAGAGTTTACTCCACCACAGGTGACCGAACACCGGAACCAAGTGGAGGAGAGCCCAGTCACTGTGGGCAGTCCGGACAGGCCTGAGGCACCGCAAACAGCAGATACTCAGGCCAGCGCCCAACAACTGGAGCCCCAACTCAGGCGTTCTACAAGGGAGCGTAAATCACCAGAGAGATTCAACCTGAGATCCCAATAAGACTTTGCGGGGGAGGTGATGTCATGTATTCAACTATCATTGTAACCCATGTATAAGCTGACCTAAGTTGTACACTATGAGAACATTGACCACAAGAGGGTGAACTTGTGGGAGACACTCCTAACCTGGACTTTCAGGTATAAAAGGGGAAGCTCCACCCACCTTCATCACTTGAGGTCTTGGTAATAAAGGTAACTGGTCACAGAGTGACCTTCTCTCAAGTATGGGCCTCGTGTACATTTATACTGTATAGTAAGGATATATCAGCAGAGGTGTGGGAGATCGCGGAGGTGTGGGAGAACACAAAGGAGCAGCGGGAAAGCGGAGCAAGAAACAACAAAGATTTGGAGACAGGGCCAGACAACAACTGCTTTGGGTTTTTGTCTCAGCCCTAAGCTCGCTGGTAAGCGGAATATTCTCGCTCTACCTCATAGCTTTACGCGTGACTTGTGCTGAGCGATATCTGTACAGGGAACTAATTGGACCCCCAAGGTCCTTAAAGCAAGGTGGAAATGAACAATATTTGCATGGGCTTGGCTTATCTGTGAAGGAAATCCACGAGCAGATTATTTTTCTTCCCTCTTTCCTTCGAAGCTCAGCTTTCTGCCTGCAGGATTGTCTCTGCTTTGATCTTTTATCTTTCAGGGAAAATTAATACACACAACAGCACTGCAAAGTTCAGCTTGTCTAATCCATCCCCACGAATTTCAAATATACAGCAATACCTATGCACTGTGAGGAAACACATTAAATTAAAATAAGTGGATCACTTTCATTACCTGACATGCATTTGCTTTTATTAGGTTAAATTATGATCACCATTTTATAAACCCTAACAACATTTTGTTAAAGGTTGAAAATATTAGTGTTTAGACAACAAAAGTCAAATATAAAGTATGTAGAAGAAAGACTTGGATTTATATAGCGCCTTTCATGACCATCGGACTTCTCAAAGCACTTTACGGCCAATGAAGTACTTTTGGAGTGTAGTCACTGCTGTAATGGGGGAAATGCAGCAGCCAATTTGTACACAGCAAGTTCCCACAAGCAGCAATGTGATAATGACTAGATAATCTGTTTTTGTTATGCTAATTGAGGGATAAATATTGGCCAGGACAGCGGGGATAATTCCCCTGCTCTTCTTTGAAATAGTCCCATGAGATCTTTTACATCCACCTGAGAGAGCAGACAGGGCCTCGGTTTAATGTGTCATCCAAAAGACGGCACCTCCAACAGTGCAGCAGTCCCTCAGTACTGCACTGGAGTGTCAGCCTAGATTTATGTGCTCGGAAGTTCCTGGAGTGGGACTTAAACCCACAACCTTCTGATTTAGGCTCACAGGCTACCCACTGAGCCACAGCTGATACAACATGTACAGTTCAAGTGATTGAGACTTTCAAGGCACTAGTGTATACACAAGAAAAAACAAACCCAGTATCAAATGTGCAGCATACATGTGTTTTTTTAAAACAAGAGAAGCAGAATGAGAGGGATACAGCCGGTCTGAGTGAAGCAGTTACAGAAAGGCAGAGCGAGAGAGAGAGCGAGAGGGAGGGGGCACAGAGTGAACGAGGCGAACAAAGGGACAGAGGCAAAGAGATGCACAATGAGTGCTGCAGAGAGAACAAATTAAACAGATAAAGAGCAAGAAACTCAAACAGTGGCAGAGAAAAAGTGGATGAGGCATAGAACGAATGAAGCAGAGAGATACAGAGCATGAAACTTAAACAGGCAAAGTAAACAAGTGTGGCAGAATAAATGAAGCAGAGAGAGAGCACAAAACTAAAGCAGAGGCAAAGTGAGTGAGTGTGGAAGAATGAATGAAGTAGAGAGAGTGCAAGATGCTGAGAGGAAGAAACTTAAACAGGCAAAGTAAATGTGGATGTGGCAGAGAGAATGAAGCAGAGAGAAATACAAAGCGAGATGATGGCGATGAATTGAATTTCCTCCGCCAACTGCTTTCCGTGCTGTGCTGGCCATCCCATGAGGTTCCAACCTGGAGACCAATGTTTCCCCCTAAGTTGCGCAGGCATGCGGCCACGCATCAATTGGGAGGTCCCGTGCAGGCCAATCACAAGCTGTTGCTGCTGGAAAATATGGCCACACAGCAAATTTAAAGGGACTGCGCCCCACCCCCCCAAAAATAAATTTGAGGGAACATTGCTGGAGACCCAATATTCCCCGACATTGTGCCCAGTTGTCTATTTCCAGTACGCAATAGGTCCAAATCCCTGCCTTGTTTGGGTTTCACCTGCACTGCTGGTCACAAGTTGAGGAGTCGGATACTCCAATTCACCGGCATTTCAATTGACATTTTATTTAAAGAAAGCTCAAGGTGGGCAGATCCCCTCTAAGTCACGCACCATCCTGACTTGGACATACATCAGCAGTGAAAAGTCCTGGCATTGCCCTCTGTTCCTTACCATTTCTGGGAGTAGAATTACTACCAGGACTGCAGCAGTTCCAGGAGATATCCTACCACCACTTTCTGAGGGAAACTAAGGCTGGGCAATAAATGCAGCCTTTTCAGTATCACACACATCCAAATGTCAATTATTGGCCATAGTAGTGGTAACAATTGAAAAGTTTCTTGCTGTGATGTGGGTAGAAGCTTTTCAGGAGAGCTGGGAAGTTCCTTGATCTGATCATCCCCCTTAGCAGAAAGGGGCGCCATTCTTTATATCTAGACACCGAAATACTCAAGGGAACTGGATGTTTAGGAGACGGGGAGGAAGCAGCACTTACCCACTGTTAACCTGCCGCTGCAATCTATTGCAACCAAAGTTATTATCTGGACATCAGGCTAAGGTGCACCAGCCAGGCAGTGCCACCTGCTGTAGGAGTGCTGAAGCCCAGTACCCAGACAAGCACAGCATTGCCAGTTACAGTCAAGATGATTACGATCTTGAACTTTTTTGAGCCAGCAGCGACATAAGTCAATCTGCATTGCATTGCTGTATTAAAAAAACAAACTGATTCTGTACAACATTATGGTCGTCATGGAGACCAGGGAGCAACGGCCTCAGACCTAGGGTTCTTGCAAATGGCAGGATTCCCCAAAATCCAGGGGATAATAGATAGCACCCATATAGTCCTTTGCGTTCCTGTCAACAAGAAAGGCTCATACATAAACCACAAGGGCCGCTATTCTGTAAACATTCAGCTTTGTGTGTGACTATCTTCACGGGATATTGCTGCCTAACGTCAGATTACCAGACTGCCCTCATGATACCTTTATTTTGTGCTAGTCCACCGTGCCACCATTATTGGCAAGTGTCGAATTATCTTGTTGTCTTGGCATGTGACCGCTTTGCATTACCCTTGCACATCAGCTGAGCACGGACATAATAAGAACATAAGAACATAAGAATTAGGAACAGGAGTAGGTCATCTAGCCCCTCGAGCCTGCTCCGCCATTCAACAAGATCATGGCTGATCTGGCCGTGGACTCAGCTCCACTTACCCGCCCACTCCCCATAACCCTTAATTCCCTTATTGGTTAAAAATCTATCGATCTGTGATTTGAATACATTCAATGAGCTAGCCTCAACTGCTTCCTTGGGCAGAGAATTCCACAGATTCACAACCCTCTGGGAGAAGAAATTCCTTCTCAACTCGGTTTTAAATTGGCTCCCCCGTATTTTGAGGCTGTGCCCCCTAGTTCTAGTATCTCCGACCAGTGGAAACAACCTCTCTGCCTCTATCTTGTCTATCCCTTTCATTATTTTAAATGTTTCTATAAGATCACCCCTCATCCTTCTGAACGAGTAAAGACCCAGTCTACTCAATCTATCATCATAAGGTAACCCCCTCATCTCCGGAATCAGCCTAGTGAATCGTCTCTGTACCCCCTCCAAAGCTAGTATATCCTTCCTTAAGAAAGGTGACCAAAACTGCATGCAGTACTCCAGGTGCGGCCTCACCAATACCCTGTACAGTTGCAGCAGGACCTCCCTGTTTTTCTACTCCATCCCTCTCGCAATGAAGGCCAACATTCCATTCGCCTTCCTGATTACCTGCTGCACCTGCAAACTAACTTTTTGGGATTCATGCACAAGGACCCCCAGGTCCCTCTGCACCGCAGCATATTGTAATTTATCCCCATTCAAATAATATTCCCTTTTACTGTTTTTTTTCCCCAAGGTGGATGACCTCACACTTTCCGACATTGTATTCCATCTGCCAAACCTTAGCCCATTCGCTTAACCTATCTAAATCTCTTTGCAGCCTCTCTGTGTCCTCTACACAACCCGCTTTCCCACTAATCTTTGTGTCATCTGCAAATATTGTTACACTACACTCTGTCCCCTCTTCCAGGTCATCTATGTATATTGTAAACAGTTGTGGTCCCAGCACCGATCCCTGTGGCACACCACTAACCACCGATTTCCAACCCGAAAAGGATCCATTTATCCCGACTCTCTGCTTTCTGTTAGCCAGCCAATTCTCTATCCATGCGAATACATTTCCACTGACCCCGCGTACCTTTATCTTCTGCAGCAACCTTTTGTGTGGCACCTTATTGAATGCCTTTTGGAAATCTAAATACACCACATCCATCGGTACACCTCTATCCACCATGCTCATTATATCCTCAAAGAATTCCAGTAAATTAGTTAAACATGATTTCCCCTTCATGAATCCATGTTGCGTCTGCTTGATTGCACTATTCCTATCTACATGTCCCGCTAATTCTTCCTTAATGATAGTTTCAAGCATTTTCCCCACTACAGATGTTAAACTAACTGGCCTATAGTTACCTGCCTTTTGTCTGCCCCCTTTTTTAAACAGAGGCGTTACATTAGCTGCTTTCCAATCCGCTGGTACCTCCCCAGAGTCCAGAGAATTTTGGTAGATTATAACGAATGCATCTGCTATAACTTCCGCCATCTCTTTTAATACCCTGGGATGCATTTCATCAGGACCAGGGGACTTGTCTACCTTGAGTCCCATTAGCCTGTCCAGCACTACCCCCTAGTGATAGTGATTGTCTCAAGATCCTCCCTTCCCACATTCCTGTGACCAGCAATTTTTGGCATGGTTTGTGTGTCTTCCACTGTGAAGACCGAAGCAAAATAATTGTTTAAGGTCTCAGCCATTTCCACATTTCCCATTATTAAATCCTCCTTCTCATCTTCGAAGGGACCAACATTTACTTTAGTCACTCTTTTCCGTTTTATATATCGGTAAAAGCTTTTACTATCTGTTTTTATGTTTTGCACAAGTTTACCTTCGTAATCTATCTTTCCTTTCTTTATTGCTTTCTTAGTCATTCTTTGCTGTTGTTTAAAATGTTCCCAATCTTCTCGTTTCCCACTAACCTTGGCCACCTTATACGCATTGGTTTTTAATTTGATACTCTCCTTTATTTCCTTGGTTATCCACGGCCAGTTATCCCTTCTCTTACCGCCCTTCTTTTTCACTGGAATATATTTTTGTTGAGCACTATGAAAGAGCTCCTTAAAAGTCCTCCACTTTTCCTCAATTGTGCCACCGTTTAGTCTGTGTTTCCAGTCTACTTTAGCCAACTCTGCCCTCATCCCACTGTAGTCCCCTTTGTTTAAGCATAGTACGCTCATTTGAGACACTACTTCCTCACCCTCAATCTGTATTACAAATTCAACCATACTGTGATCACTCATTCCGAGAAGATCTTTTACGAGGAGATCGTTTATTATTCCTGTCCCATTACACAGGACCAGATCTAAGATAGCTTGCTCCTTTGTAGGTTCTGTAACATACTGTTCTAAGAAACAATCCCGCATGCATTCTATGAATTCCTCCTCCAGGCTACCCTGTGCGATTTGATTTGACCAATCAATATGTAGGTTAAAATCCCCCATGATTACTGCCATTCCTTTTTCATTTCACATGCCTCCATTATTCCTTTGATTATTGCCCGCCCCACCGTGAAGTTATTATTTGGGGGCCTATAAACTATGGCCACCAGTGACTTTTTCCCCTTACTATCTCTAATCTCCACCCACAATGATTCAACAGTTTGTTCATTAGAGCCAATATCGTCTCTCACAACTGCCCTGATATCATCCTTTATTAACAGAGCTACCCCACCTCCTTTCCCTTCTTGTCTATCTTTCCGAATCGTCAGATACCCCTGTATGTTTAATTCCCAGTCTTGGCCAACCTGCAACCACGTTTCTGTAATGGCCACCAAATCATACCCATTTGTAATGATTTGTGCCGTCAACTCATTTACTTTATTTCGAATGCTGCGTGCGTTTAGGTAGAGTGTTTTAATACTAGTTTTTAAACCATGATTTTTAGTTTGGACCCCTCCTGCAGCCCCTTTATATTCAGAGGCCCTGTTTGTTTTTTTGCCTTGGGTTTCTCTGCCCTCCACTTTTACTCATCTCCTTTCTGTCTTTTGCTTTTGTCTTCTTTTTGTTTCCCTCTGTCTCCCTGCATTGGTTCCCATCCCCCTGCCATATTAGTCTAACTCCTCCCCAACAGCACTAGCAAACACTCCCCCTAGGACATTGGTTCCAGTCCTGCCAAGGTGCAGACCGTCCGGTTTGTACTGGTCCCACCTCCCCCAGAACCGGTTCCAATGCCCCAGGAATTTGAATCCCTCCCTGCTGCACCACTGCTCAAGCCACGTATTCATCTGAGCTATCCTGCGATTCCTACTCTGACTAGCACTGGTAGCAATCCCGAGATTACTACTTTTGAGGTCCTACGTTTTAATTTAGCTCCTAGCTCCTTAAATTCGTCTCATAGGACCTCATCCCTTTTTTTTAAACCTATATCGTTGGTACCAATATGCACCACGACAACTGGCTGTTCACCCTCCCTTTTCAGAATGTCCTGCACCCGCTCCGAGACATCCTTGACCCTTGCACCAAGGAGGCAACATACCATCCTGGAGTCTCGTTTGCGGCCGCAGAAACGCCTATCTATTCCCCTTACAATCGAATCCCCTATCACTATCACTCTCCCACTCTTTTTCCTGCCCTCCTGTGCAGCAGAGCCAGCCACAGTGCCATGAACTTGGCTGCTGCTGTCCTTCCCTGATGAGTCATCCCCCTCAATAATGAGGCACATGCCACTACCCAATCCATCATCGTTGCACCTGCAGAATTACTAAGGTTTCAAAATGTACTGGTAATGAGTTTACCTTGATATAAAAACTTACACTGAGTTGCTGCCATATTTAGAATTTTACGACAGGGATGTGTGAAGTGAACGAATGGCCTATTTGTGGGTAAGTTGCAGAGCCTGGCAGTGTACTCAGCTGTTCTCAGTTTGTTTATACTGTATACTTAGGAACTTGAGGCCCCTTTGTCACCATTCACTAGAGCCCACACTGTCCACATTAAAGTGGCTAACATAGGAACGAGAGTAGGCCATTCAGCCCCTCGAGCCCGTTCTGCCTTTCAGTCAGATCATGGCTGATCTGAGCCTCAAATCCATTTACCTGGCATTGCTCCATATGTCTTCATGCCTTTATCTAAAAAAAATCAATCGATCCGTTTTGAAAATTTAAATTGATCCTGTACCCTTAGCCTTTTGGAGGAGTTTGTGTGAAAAGTGCTTCCTGATTTCACTCCTAAATGGCCGAGTTCTAATTATAAGATTATGCCCTCTTGTTCCGGATTCCGCAACCAGAGGAAATATTTTTGCTGTGTCTACCCAATCGAAAAATAGGTGTCATTTTTAACACCTGCATTAGATCACCCCTCAACCATCTAAATTCGAGGGAATACTTTTCTCCAACCTGTCCTCATAAGTTAACCCTTTAAACCTGGTATCATTCTGGTGAATGTGCGCTGTATTCCTTCCAAGGTGTTTCCTGAGGTGCGGCGCCCAGATCTGAATACAGTACTCCCAATGCAGTCTAACCAGAGCTTTGTACAACTGGAGAATAACATCCACCCCCATTGGAGATAAAATACAACATTCTATTAGCCTTTGAAGTTATTTTCTGAACCTGTCCACTAGCTTTTAGTGATTTCTGTCGTTGGATCCTTAAATCTCTCAGCTCACCCACAGTCCCTAGCTCCCTGCCATTTAGAAAATACTCTGCTCTGTCTTTCTTAGGTCCAAAGTGGATGACCTCACACTTCCCTGCCAGTGTTTTCCCCCACATCTATCAATGCCCCTTTGCAACGTTCTGCTCCCATCTCCAGTACTTACTGTGCCACCTAAATTAGTGTCGTCAGCAAACTTGGCTCTCTATTCATTCATCTAAGTTATTTATAAATATAGTGAAAATCTGAGGCCCCAGTACAGATCCCTAGTAATTATTTAGCAAGTGTGCCATTTCTTTATTTTCAATTACAATATCACCGGTGTCTGTCTCGAAGGGACCCACATTACTCTTAGTCACCCTCCTTCTCTTAATATACCCTGTACTTGTAAAACTTTGAGTGTTATTCTTGATATTCCTCAAGCTTGCTAAATAACTACTTTGTATCAGTCTTCACAGTAAAGGATGATGACAAAGTAACAGAGATATGAGGAAAACTGAAGTAAATCAAGGAGAGAAACTTACTGGATTTAATATAAGAAAAATAATGGTAATGGAGAAAATAATGAGAGACTAATGAAGATTGACAAATTCCTCTAGTTTTTTTCATATTCTCTTTTTGTCGCTCTCACCACTTAATGTCTCTCCCAGTCCATGAGATCTCTCCTGTTCTTTGTATTCGTACAAGCTCTTTCATTTCATTTTATACTATCTCTCATCTCTTTTGACCAAGTTTGTTTAATTACACAAGTAGAGCTCTTGCCCTTTAGGGGTATATTCAGGTTTTCTATTGTACGAAATACATCGAACACCTCACACTGTTCATCTGTAGTTTTATCCGTTAACAGTGCCATCCAGGTTACTGTGGTCAATTCCTGACTCGTACCTCCAAAGTCAGTCTTACCTAAATTTACAGTTTTGGTTCAAGACTCACCCTTCTCCCTTTGAAACCTAATATTGAATTCTATCATCATATCATAGAATCACAGAATGGTTACAGCACAGAAGGAGGCCATCTGCAAGAGCACTTCATGGTCTTATGGTCATTGTTAGCTCGGTGTTCCCTTACCGTTAAGATTGTTGACTAATTCAGGATCATTACTCAACACTACATCTAGTGTGGCCTGTTCTCTTGTTGGTTCAAACAACATATTATTCCAGAAAACTGTTGAATACACTCAAGAAATTCGCTGCCTTTGGGATGTGAGATGTTTTGCTTCTCCCAGTCTATGTGAAAATTGAAGTCTCCCATTATAACCACTCTGTCTCTGCTCTGTGTGTTTGTGTATCCTACTTCATCACTGCTATCAGGAGGTCTGCAGGTAACTCTAGCCAAAGTTTTTCATTCTTTTTCTATTCATCAATTCTGCCGAGAGAGTTTCTGCTGCCTGCTCACCCTCACTGATATGCTGTCTTTCTCATATTTAATAGTGTTCCTTCTCAATATTGCTGCTACTCCTCCTTTTACAATTCCCTCATCCTTTCAAAAGACATTATAATCTTGAATATTTATTTCCCAGTCATGCCCAGCTTGTAGCCAGGTCTCTGTATGGCCACTGTATCATACCCTAAAGCTGAATTTGCACTTCTGATTCACTTGTTTTATTTCTTATACTACTTGCATCCACTGGGAAATGTGAGCATTGACGTTAATACGGAGTAAGAATATAATAGGTTGTAAACCTCAGACTGCAGGCAATCAATCAGGTCATACACTCCAGTCTCTTTTGATGGCTGCAGTATGCAATGGTTTTTGATTTCCACTACAAGAAAATATATATATTTTTTTGATATGGCCAAAAATACAAGATAGGTCAGAAATTACTGTCAACAATAAAAGCGATGAGGGCTGAATGCACTGGGCAGATGTTCCTCTGTCCATTTTGTTAAATTGGTTACCACTTCCATTGAATAGTGGACTAAGAATGCCCCATCAATGTGCCAAGTTTTTGCCCACTATTATCACCAACAGTAATGGTGAGCCTCATGTTTGAAATGCACAGGTTGATCACTAACTAAAAGAGGGGACGATATTCTAATGTTCGGGTGTGACTTCCTCAGGCCTCTGCTCAAACTACAGCAACTTGCATTTACATAGCGTCTTTAATGTAGTAAAACATTCAAAGGTGCATCCCAGGAATGTAAATCAGACAAAAGCTGGTTTTGTTTCAATGATACTCACTCATCCTTATCCTTCCCGAAATGGCTTGAAAATTTAAAAGGGGTGAATTTACTCATGGCTCCTCCCACTCTGCCACTGCAGAGCCAGCAGATGATTGGGCGGAAGCCCCAGTCTACATGCGTAGAAGACGGGGTCCTCGTCGCCGTTCTGGCGGTGGACGGGAGAAATCACTCCCACTGGAAAAACGACATGGTTGACCAAGTTTTGAAATATAACAGTTTTGAGCTGACTGCAATGACCCAGGCATCATACCAGGGTGAGACTAAGACAATCTCTGCTCAGATGACCCTGCAAAGCCCTCCTCGCTAACATCTCAGGATTGCTGCCTACAGACGAGTCAAGCAACAGCCTGACAGTCATACACTTAGAATCACAGCCATCAGCCAACATCCCAGACTCCTCCATCACCATCCTTGGGTATATCCTGTCCCACGAGCTGGATAGACCAAAGTTGGGGCCACAGTGCTGTATAAGCAGGTGGGAGTTGCCTTGCAAGGCCTTAACATTGCCTCCAGAATTCATGAGGGATCAAACAAGGTCAAGGAAATCTCCTACTGATCGCCACCTATAATCTACTCTCAACTGATGAATCAATACTTTCTACATTGGAGGAAGTTCGAAGCTAAGCAAGGGAACAGTGTGTACTCTGAGCGGGGTCTTCAGTGTCCACCACCAAGAGTGACTTTGTAGTACCACTACTGACCAAGCCCTGAAGCGTATAGCTGTCAGATTAGGCTGTGTCGGGTGATGTGAGAACTAACGTGTGAAGAGTGACCTACTTGAGCTCATCCTCATCACATCTGTCCAGGATAACATTGGTAGAATGATGAATCAGTACTCCAACATGTTTGAACACAACTTGGAAGAAGCACCAAGAGTAGCAAGGGCACAGAATGTACTCTGGGTGGGGGATTTCAATGACCATCACCAAGAGTGGCTTGGTAGCACCACGACTGAAGGACAGAGCTGCCAGACTGGGCCTATGGCAGGCAGTAAGAGAATCAACATGAGGGAGAAACTTACTTGACCATATCCTGACCAATCTATCTGTCGTAGATGCATCTGTTCATAAAGGCATTGGTAGCAGTGAGCCATCAGCAGCAGCAGAATTGTATTCCACCACAATTTGTAACCTTATGGCCCAGCATATCCCTCACTCTACCATTACCATCAAGCCGGGGGACCAACCCTGGTTCAATGAGGAGTGTAAAAGAGCATGCCAGGAGCAGCACCAGGCAAAGCTAAAAATGAGGTGTCAATCTAGGGAAGCTGCAACACTGGATTACATGCATGCTAAACATAGAAACATAGAAAATAGGTGCAGAAGTAGGCCCTTCGAGCCTGCACCTCCATTCAATAAGATCACGGCTGATCATTCCCTCCGTACCCCTTTCCTGCTTTCTCTCCATACCCCTTGATCCCTTTAGCCGCATGGGCCATATCTAACTCCCTCTTGACTATGTCCAATGAACTGGCATCAACAACTCTCTGCGGCAGGGAATTCCACAGGTCAACAACTCTCTGAGTGAAGAAGTTTCTCCTCATCTCAGTCCTAAATGGCTTACCCCTTATCCTAAGACTATGTTCCCTGGTTCTGGACTTCCCCAACATCGAGAACATTCTTCCCGCATCTAACCTGTCCAGTCCAGTCAGAATCTTATATGTTTCTATGAGATCCCCTCTCATCCTTCTAAATGCCAGTGAATAAAGGCCCAGTCGATCCAGTCTCTCCTCATATGACAGCCCAGCCATCCCTGGAATCAGTCTGGTGAACCTTCGCTGCAATCCCTCAATAGCAAGAACGTCCTTCCTCAGATTGGAGACCAAAACTGAACACAATATTCCAGGTGAAGCCTCACTAAGACTCTGTACAACTGCAGTAAGACCTCCCTGCTCCTATATTCAAATCCCCAAGCTATGAAGGCCAACATACCATTTTCCTTCTTTACCGCCTGCTGTACCTGCATGCCCACTTTCAGAGACTGATGAACCATGACACCCAGGTCTCATTGCACCTCCCCTTTTTCTAGTCCACCGCCATTCAGATAATATTCTGCCTTCGTGTTTTTGCCCCCAAAATGGATAACCTCACATTTATCCACATTAAACTGCATCTGCCATGTATTTTCCCAGTCACCTAATCTGTCCAAGTCATCCTGCAGCCTCTTAGCGTCCTCCTCACAGCTCATACCACCACCCAGTCATCCGCAAACTTGGAGATATTACACTCTATTCCTTCATCCAAATCGTTAATGTATATTGTAAAGAGCTGGGGTCCCAGCACTGAGCCCTGTGGCATCCCACAAGTAACTGCCTGCCATTCTGAAAAGGACCAGTTTATCCCGACTCTCTGCTTCCTGTCTGCCAACCAGTTCTCTATCCACATCAGTACATTAACCCCAATACCATGCGCTTTGATTTTGTACACCAATCTCTTGTGCGGGACCTTGTCATAAGCCTTTTGAAAGTCCAAATATACCACATCCACTGGTTCTCCCTTGTCCACTCGACTAGTTACATTCTCAAAAAATTCCAGAAGATTCGTCAAGCATGATTTTCCTTTCATAAATCCATGCTGACTCGGTCCGATCCTGTCACTGCTTTCCAAATGGGCTGCTATTTCATCCTTAATGATTGATTCCAACATTTTCCCCACTACTGATGTCAGGCTAACCAGTCTATAATTACCCACTTTCTCTCTCCCTCCTTTTTAAAAAAGTGCCGTTACATTAGCTACCCTCCAGTCCATGGAACTGATCCAGAGTCGATAGATTGTTGGAAAATGATCACCAATGCATCCACTATTTCTAGGGCCACTTCCTTAAGTACTCTGGGATGCAGACTATCAGGACCCGGGGATTTATTGGCCTTTAATCCAATCAATTTCCCTAACACAATTTCCCGCCTAATAAGGATATCTTTCAGTTCCTCATTCTCACGAGACCCACTGTCCCCTCGTACATTCGGAAGGTTATTTGTATCTTCCTTTGTGAAGACAGAACCGAAGTATTGGTTCAATTGGTCTGCCATTTCTTTGTTCCCATTATAAATTCACCTGAATCCGACGGCAAGGGACCTAGGTTTGTCTTTACTAATCTTTTTCTCTTCACATATTTATAGAAGCTTTTGCAATCAGTTTTAATGTTCCCTGCAAGCCTCCTCTCATACTCTATTTTCCCCTTCTTAATTAAACCCTATTCCTCCTCTGTTGAATTCTAAATTTCTCCCAGTCCTCAGGTTTGTTGCTTTTTCTAGCCAATTTATATGCCTCTTCCTTGGTTTTAACACCATCCTTAATTTCCCTTGTTAGCCATGGTTGAGCCACCTTCCCAGTTTTATTTTTATTCCAGACAGGGATGTACAATTGCTGAAGTTCATCCATGTGATCTTTAAATGTTTGCCATTGCTTATCTACCGTCAACCCTTTAAGTATCCTTTGCCAGTCTATTCTAGCCAATTCACGTCTCATACCATCGAAGTTACCTTTCCTTAAGTTCAGGACCCTAGTTTCCGAATTAACTTTGTCACGCTCCATCTTTATAAGGAATTCTACCATATTATGGTCACTTTCCCCCAAAGGGCCTCGCACAACAAGATTGCTAATTAGTCCCTTCTCATTACACATCACCCAGTCTAGGATGGCCAGCTCCCTGGTTGGTTCCTCGACATATTGGTCTAGAAAACCATTCCTAATACACTCCAGGAAATCCTCCTCCACCGCATTGCTACCAGTTAGGTTAGCCCAATCAATGTGTAGATTAAAGTCGCCCATGATTACTGCTGTACCTTTATTGCACACATCCCTTATTTCTTGTTTGATGCTGTCCCCAACCTCACTACTACTATTTGGTGGTCTATACAGAACTCCCACTAGCATTTTCTGCCCTTTGGAATTCCGCAGCTCCACCCATACCGATTCCACATCATCCAGGCTAATGTCCTTCCTTACCATTGCATTGATTTCCTCTTTAACCAGCAACGCCACCCCGCCTCCTTTTCCTTTCTGTCTATCCTTCCTAAATGCTGAATACCCTTGTATGTTGAGTTCCCAGCCTTGGTCACCCTGGAGCCATGTCTCCGTGATGCCAATCACATCGTATCCGTTAACTGCTATCTGCGCAGTTAATTCATCCACCTTATTCCGAATACTCCTCACATTGAGGCACAGAACCTTCAGGCTTGTCTTTTTAACACACTTTGCCCCTTTTGAATCTTGCTGTAATGTGGCCCTTTTTGCTTTTTGCCTTGGGTTTCTCTGCCCTCCACTTTTACTATTCTTTTTTCTATCTTTTGCTTCTGCCCCCCCTTCTATTTCCCTCTGTCTCCCTGCATAGGTTCCCATTCCCCTGCCATATTAGTTTAACTCCTTGCCAACAGCACTAGCAAATACTCCCCCTAGGACATTGGTTCCGATCCTGCGCAGGTGCAGACCGTCCAGTTTGTACTGGTCCCACCTCCCCCAGAACCGGTTCCAATGTCCCAGGAATTTGAATCCCTCCCTTCTGCGCCATTTCTCAAGCCACGTATTCATCTGAGCTATCCTGCGATTCCTACTCTGACTAGCACGTGGTACTGGTAGCAATCCTGAGATTACTACTTTTGAGGTCCTACTTTTTAATTTAACTCCTAGCTCCCTAAATTCGTCTCGTAGGACCTCATCCCGTTTTTTTACCTATATTTTGGTACCTGTATGCATCACGACAACTGGCTGTTCACCCTCCCTTTTCAGAATGTCCTGCACCCGCTCCGAGACATCTTTGACCCTTGCACGAGGGAGGTAACATACCATCCTGCAGTCTCAGTTGTGGCCACAGAAATGCCTATCTATTCCCCTTACAATTGAATCCCCTATCACTATCGCTCTCCCAGTCTTTCTTGCCCTCCTGTGCAGCAGAGCCAGCCACGGTGCCATGAACTTGGCTGCTGTTGCTCTCCCCTGATGAGTCATCCCCCTCAACAGTACCCAAAGCAGTTTATCTGTTTTGCAGGGGGATGACCGCAGGGGACCTCTGCACTACCTTCCCTGCACTGCTCTTCCTGTTGGTCTTCCATTCCCTATCTGGCTGTGGACTCTTTACCTGTGGTAAGACCAATTCACTAAACCTGCTATTTACATCATTCTCAGCATCGTGCATGCTCCAGAGTGAATCTACCTGCAGCTCCAGCTCCGTTAGGAGCTGGAGGCGGACACACTTCCCGCACATGTAGTCGTCAGGGACACCAGAAGTGTTCCTGACTTCCCACATAGTACAAGAGGAGCATAACAACATGTCCGAGCTCTCCTACCATGACTTAACCCTTAGATACACTTAAATTAGCAACAACAATGCTAAAAGTTAATTACTGATATATATAAGGACGCGAGAGTGGAGAGCACTAGTTCCAACAGGAGAGAGAGTTGGAACTGCAGATGCAGCATGCCATAGCCATCTCACAATCAACAGATCAGATCAAAGCTCTGCAGTCCTGCCACCTTCAGTCGTGAATGGTGGTGAACCATTAAGCAACTAACGGGAGGAGGAGGCTCCATGAATATCCCCATTCTCAATGATGGCAGAGCTCAGCACATGAGTGCAAAAGACAAGGCTGAAGCATTTACAATGATCTTCAGCCAGAAGAGCCAAGTGGATGATCAATATCGGCCTCCATCTGAGGTCTCCACCATCACAGAAGCCAGTCTTCAGCCAATTCTATCACTCCACGTGATATCAGGAAGCGGCTGAGTGCATTGGATACTTCAAAGGCTATGGGCCCCAACAACATCCCGGCTGTTGCGCTGAAGTCTTCTACTCCAGAACTAGCCGTGCCTCTGGCCAAGCTGTTCCAGTACAGCTACAGCACTGACATCTATCCGACAATGTGGAAAACTTCACAGATATGCCCTGTCCACAAAAAGCAGGACTAAGGGGTTTAGCAACTTTGAAAGTGGGTAAGTCCCCAGGCCCAGATGAAATGTATCCCAGGCTGTTAAGTGAAGCAAAAGAGTAAATAGCAGAGGCTCTGACCATCATTTTCCAATCCTCTCTGGTTACAAGTGTGGTGCCGGAGGACTGCTAACGTTGTACCTGTGTTTAAAAAGGGAGAAAGGGATAGACCAAGTAATTATAGGCAAGTCAGCCTAATCTTGTTGGTGGGAAAATTATTGGAAAAAATTTTGAGGGACAGTATAAATATTAATTTAGAAAGATATGGATTAATCATGGACAGTCAGTATGGATTTGTTAAAGGAAGGTCGTGTCTGACTAACGTGATTGAATTTTTTGAGGAGGTAACCAGGAGGGTCGATGAGGGTAGTGTGTTTGATGTAGTGTATATGGATTTTAGCAAAGCTTTTGATATGGTCCCACATGGCATACAGGTCATGAAAGTAAAAGCCCATGGTATCCAGGGCAAATTGGCAAATTGGATCCAAAATTGGATTGGAGGCAGGAAGCAAAGGGTAATGGTTGATGGGTGTTATTGTGACTGGAAGACAGTTTCCAGTGGGGTTCCGCAGGGAAATTTCTCCTCAAATCCCCTCTAAACCTCCTACCACTTACTTTAAATCTATGCCCCCTGGTTATTGATCCCTCTGCTAAGGGGAATATATCCTTCCTATCCACTCTATCTAGGCCCCTCATAATTTTATACACCTCAATATGGTCTCCCCTCAGCCTCCTCTGTTCCAAAGAAACCAACCCCAGCCTATCCAATCTTTCCTCCTAGCTAAAATTCTCCAGGCAACACACTTGTAAATCTCCCCTGTACCCCCTCTAGTGCAATCACATCTTTCCTGTAATATGGTGACCAGAACTGCAAACAGTACTCTAGCTGTGGCCTAACTAGTGTTTTATACAGTTCAAGCATAACCTCGCTGCTCTTGTATTCTATGCCTCGGCTATAAGGGAAGTATCCCGTATGCCTTCTTAACCACCTTATCTACCTGTCCTGCTACCTTCAGCGATCTGTGGACATGCACTCCAAGCTCTCTTTGTTCCTCTACACTTCTCAGTGTCCTACCATTTAGTGCGTGTTCCCTTACCTTGTTAGTCCTTCCCAAATGCATTACCTCACACTGCTCTGGATTAAATATCATTTGCCACTGTTCTGCCCACCTGACCAGTCCATTGATATCTTCCTGCAGCCTACAGCTTTCTTCTTCATTATCAATCACACGGTCAATTTTTGGATCATCTGCAAACTTCTTAATCATACACTCTACAGTCAAGTCCAAATCATTGATATATACCACAAAAAGCAAGGGTACTGAGCCCTGCGGAACCTCACTGGAAACAGCCTTCCAGTCACAAAATCAACCATTACCCTTTGCTTCTTGTCAGAGTGTATTGGAAAATGATGGTCAGAGCCTCAGCTATTTCCTCTCTTGCTTCTCTGAACAGCCTGGGATACATTTCATCTGGGCCAGAGGTTTTATCCACATTCAAAGATGCTAAACCCCCTAATACTTCTTCTCTCACTATGTTTATTTCAGCTAATATTTCACACTCCTCCTCCCTGATTGTAATGTCTGCATCCCCCCTCTCTTTTGTGACAACAGACACAAAATATTTATTAAGTGATGTTGATTGAGGGATAAATATTGTCCAGAGCACCAAGAACTACCCTGCTCTTCTTTGGAGTAGTGCTATGGGATCTTTTACAGCCACCTGAAAGGGCAGACAGGGCCCAGTTTAATGTCTCATCTGAAAGACGGCACCGTTGACAGTGCAGCACTATCTCTGTATTGCACAGGGGCATCAGCCTAGACCTTGTGTTCACGGCCCTGGAGTGAGGCTTGAACCCACAACCTTCCGACCCAGAGCCACAGCTCACTCCAGTACAGGAAAACCGATGCAGCATTCCATGAACTTTGACCCCAGTGATAATTCTGCTCACTTAATCTTCACAGAACAGGGTGCATTGGCACCGGAGTTTGGCAGCGATATACTGACAAACCTTTCAACTGAGGACACTGGGGCTCTACCGATATTGGAGCTATGGAGACAGGGTGAGGCACTTGCTGTGTTGGGTGGTAGAAGTCCACTCACACTACCTTCTTCCGATTAGTCAGATCAGCCTAGCATGGAAAGCACGGGTTTTCCACATCATTTCTTTCAAAAGCGATGATGAGTGGGCAAAGTGTGCGAAAGTGTTTCTAAATGCACCTTCTGTTCTGCTCACACTGGGCAGTGAGGAACAGGCTGCAGCCAGAAGCAGAACTGGGCCAGCTTTACAACTCACACCGAACATTACTTACATTCATGGACCTGCAAAGTCAGATGCTGCTGCACATTGCCCAGCAATGCTCTGTGGATGCAGCAAAAGGTGAGTCATAGAATTACACTGAATTTTACAGCAGAGAAACAGGCCATTCGGCCCACCTACTCAATGCCAGTGTTTATGCTCCATATGAGCCTCCTTTCACCTCTCTTCAGCTAATTCTAACAACATATCCTTCTAGTCCCTACTCCCTCATGTACTTAGCTAGCTTCCCCTTAAATGCATTTATGTGGTAGCGAGTTGCACATTCTAACCACTTTCTGGATAAAGAGGTTCCTCCTGAATTTCCCATTGGATTTATTAGTGACTATCTTGTACTTATTACCCTTAGTTTTGGATTCTCCCACAAGTGGAAGCACCTTCGCTATATCTACTCTGTCGAACCTCCATAATGTTAAAGACCTCTATTAGGTCACCTCTCAGTCTTCCCTTTTTCTGCAGTAAAGAGCCCCGCCCGTTCCTGATCGTTGTATCTGCACAGTTCCAGTATCATCCTTATAATGTTTATTTTGTATTTTCTCCAGTGCCTCTATATCCTTTTCTATAACATGGAGACCAGATCTGTGCACAGTGCTGTGTGTGGCCTGACCAAGTTTCTAAACTAGTTTAGCATAACTTCCCAGCTTTTAAGTTCTATTCCTCTGCATCACAGGTTAACAAAGAGGTAGCGGCAGGTCATGAATGGCAGGTGCAGAGCTGGGAGCCAATTGGTGGCTGCTCCTGCTCGGGACCAGCATGCTGCAGTATATCGTCTTCCTACAACCGCTTCAGATCATCACACAACAGTCTTCCATTTATCCTCGCATGTTTCAGACCCGAGGTATTGATTTGTGACGCATTCTTTTAAAACTAAGCTTCAATATAGGTAACTGCTCTTGTACAACATATCAGCACATACTGTATACCGAAGATAGGCATAAGGAACACAATACATGTAAATAAATAGTACTCGGATACTGTGGGCCCAAGTTTCCACAAGAAAAAAACGGGCGTCCCTCCGAGCTGGGCGCACGTTTTTCGCGCCTAAAACGGCGCCTAAAAAAATCCTCGGTATTCTCCACCGACTTACAGGTCCTGTGGCACTCGGCGCAGCCAGCACGAGCTGTAGGGGGCGGAGCCAGGTCCCGGCGCTGAAAACAGTGCCGGGACCTCTGCACATGCGCGCTACAGTCGGCACACAAGTGCAGTAGCTCCAGGCGCCGAACTGTGAGGGAGGGGCCCGAAGCACGCAGCCCCTAGCCCTGGCTGAATGGCCTCACTGGGGCTGCGTGAATGAGGCTCCTCCCACGGCCAGCTCCTGTTCCGCGCCCGACCAGACCCGACACTCGCTACCCCCGCCGACCAGACCCGACCCCCGCTCCCCCCGCCCCGACACCCGCTCTCCCCCCCACCCCCACACCCGCTCTCCCCCCCCCGACCCGACACCCGTTCCCCCCCCCCCGACCCGACACCCGCTCCCCCCCACCCCCCCCCCGACACCCGCTCCCCCCCCCGACCTGACACCCGCTCCTGTTCCCCGACCACCCCCCTCTCTCTCTCTCTCTCTCTCCCTCTCTCTCTCGCTCAGCAGCACGAACAGCTGCAGAATTCTCCCTGCCTGAAGCACTTTCACACAGGTAGGAAGATGGTTTATTTAATCTTTTCTTGGCTTATAAATGTTTATTCAGGTTGGATTTATTTGTATAATATTTATAGAAGTATAAATAAGGATTTATTGTCGAATTTAATGAGTTCCCTTCCCCTCCACCTCGTTCTGACGCCTAATTTGTAACCTGCGCCTGATTTTTTAATGTGTCGAACAGGTTTTTTCAGTTCTACAAAAATCTTCACTGGCTCCATTCTACTTTAGTTTGGAGTACATTTTCACTGTGGAAACTTTCAAATCAGGCGTCAGTGGCCGGACACGTACCCTTTTGAAGAAAAAATTCTGTTCTAAACCAGAACTGTTCTACCTGATTAGAACTGCAGAAAAAAAAATGTGGAGAATTGCGATTTCTAAAATAGTCCATTCTCCACCAGTTGCTCCTAAAAATCAGGCGCGAATCATGTGGAAACTTGGGCCCTGTATACCGGAGAGCAGTGTGTGGAATTGCAGCACATAAATATAAAATGTAAACATATACTGAGAGAGGCATGAGGAATCACAGCACATTTATATAAAATATACATGCATACTGTATAGAACATAATAAATAGGAGCAGAAATAGGCCACTCGGACCCCCGAGCCTGCTCTGCTATTCAATAAGTTCATGGCTGGTTTTCTACCTCAACTCCACCTTCCCGCACTATCCTCATATCCCTTGATTCCCTTAGTATCCAAAAATCTATCGATCTCATCTTGAATATCCTCAACGACTGAGCATCCACAGCCCTCTGGGGTAGAGAATTCCAAGGATTCGCAACCCTTTGAGTGAAGAAATTTCTACTCATCTCAGTCCTAATATTCTGAGACAGTGACTCCTAGTTCTAGACTCCACAGCCAGGGAAACATCCTCCGAATATCTACCGGTCAAGTCGTTTAAGAATTTTTATGATTCATTGAGATCACCTCTCATTCTTCTAACCTCTCAGCTGAACCTGAATGTTAACTGTAGAGTATGGAGAAAGAGTCAGACTGAACACTGAGCTCAAAGTAAAGTGTGACATTAGTCTTTTATTGCAGGTCTCCAGAGTGCCTCTCCAACCTGTGAAGCCTCCTTAAATAGCTGTGCTCCCAAGGGATCCCTTGGGACTCCGGGGAATGAGCCCTCTGGTGGCTGTACAGAGTATATACAAGTCCAGATACATAACATTCCCCCCCAAAATCAATAGTGCAACTATTTACAATGTGAGTCGATCTGGGGCCCTGCTTGCCCTGGTTGATCGTCTCGGTGTGAAAGCTGCCGTTGTTGAGTCATTTGTTAGGCCCTCGCTGGGCTGCTGTGCAGCTGGCCTTGCTGGGCTGCCTGGTGTGTTGGGCCGTGCTGGGCTGCTTTGGATGATGGATTCTGCTTCGTGGTCAACTGTGGTGTCGGTTGCCACTGGTGTGTGTGTTGGGGGGGATCAAAAAAGGTAGGATCCAAGGTGGGTTACACCATTGACTTTGGGGAAGAATGTTATGTATCTGGACTTGTATATACTCTGTACAGCCACCAGAGGGCTCATTCCTCAGAGTCCCAAGGGATCCCTTGGGAGCACAGCTATTTAAGGAGGCTTCACAGGTTGGAGAGGCACTCTGGAGACCTGCAATAAAAGACGAAGGTCACACTTTACTTTGAGCTCACAGTGTGAATCTTGAGTTTGATTTGGTCCAAGTGTTTCCGGTGAATGAGTCCATTTGAAAGTTTGACCCGAAACACCCTGCTCCCCTCTTTGGCCACGACTGTGCCGGGAAGCCACTTGGGACCTTGCCCATAATTTAATAAAAATACAGGATCATTAACTTCAATCTCACGTGACACATTTGCGCTATCATGGTATGCACTTTGTTGAAGCCGCCTGCTCTCTACCTGTTCATGTAGATCAGGGTGAACTAACGAGAGCCTTGTCTTAAACATAGAAACATAGAAAATAAGTGCAGGAGCAGGCCATTCAGCCCTTCTAGCCTGCACCGCCATTCAATGAGTTCATGGCTGAACATGAAACTTCAGTACCCCCTTCCTGCTTTCTCGCCATAACCCTTGATCCCCCGAGTAGTAAGGACTTCATCTAACTCCCTTTTGAATATATTTAGTGAATTGGCCTCAACTACTTTCTGTGGTAGAGAATTCCACAGGTTCACCACTCTCTGGGTGAAGAAGTTTCTCCTCATCTCGGTCCTAAATGGCTTACCCCTTATCCTCAGACTGTGATCCCTGGTTCTGGACTTCCCCAACATTGGGAACATTCTTCCTGCATCTAACCTGTCTAAACCCGTCAGAATTTTAAACGTTTCTATGAGGTCCCCTCTCATTCTTCTGAACTCCAGTGAATACAAGCCCAGTTGATCCAGTCTTTCTTGATAGGTCAGTCCCGCCATCCCGGGAATCAGTCTGGTGAATCTTCGCTGCACTCCCTCAATAGCAAGAATGTCCTTCCTCAAGTTAGGAGACCAAAACTGTACACAATACTCCAGGTGTGGCCTCACCAAGGCCCTGTACAACTGTAGCAACACCTCCCTGCCGCTGTATTCAAATCCCCTCGCTATGAAGGCCAACATGCCATTTGCTTTCTTAACCGCCTGCTGTACCTGCATGCTAACCTTCAATGACTGATGTACCATGACACCCAGGTCTCGTTGCACCTTCCCTTTTCCTAATCTTAAGTGCTCTTTTCATGAGCAGTTCAGCAGGTGGGATTCCAGTGAGTGAGTGTGGTCTCATGCGGTAGCTAAGCAGGACTCGGGATAGGTGAGTCTGCAGTGAGCCTTCAGTTACCCTCTTCAAGCCTTGCTTGATGGTTTGCACTGTTCTTTCTGCCTGACCATTGGACGCTGGTTTAAACGGGGCAGATGTAACATGTTTGATCCCGTTATGGGTCGTAAATACTTTGAACTCAGCACTGGTAAAACATGGCCCATTGTCGCTCACCAGGACATTGGGTAAACCATGTGTGGCAAACATGGCCCGCAGGCTTTCGTGACAGCGGATGTGCTAGCCAACATTATCTCACATTCAATCCGCTTGGATTATGCGTCTAGAACCAAAGGAACATTTTACCCAAGAACGGGCCTGCATAGTCGACGTGTACCCTAGACCACGGTTTGGAGGGCCAAGACCATGAACTTAGCAGCACCTCCCTGGGTACATTGCTTAACTGCGAGCACGTATTACATCTGTGAACGCAGGACTCTCAGTCCGCATCGATACAGTGCCATCACACATGGGATCTGGTTATCACTTTCATCATTACGATGCCTGGGTAAGTACTGTGGAGGTCATTGATGAAGGTGTCTCTGCCCTTCTTGGGGGCCACTACTCGATTGCCCCACAGAAGGCAGTCTGCCTGTATAGATATTTCATCTTTGCGCCACTGCAATGGCTATCTCTCTTCCAGCATTTCCACTGGGACACTGGACCAGCTCCTGTGAAGCACCCAGCTTTTGACTGGAGATAATAAGGGGTCCTGGCTTGTCCAGGTTTTGATCTGCCGGGCAGTGACGGGTGATTGCTCACTCTCAAATGCTTCCATAGCCATGGCTAGATCTGAAGGCTGCTTCATTTCCACCCCCGTGGTGGGCAATGGCAGCCTACTGAGAGCATTGGTGTAGTTTTGTGTGTCTGGCCTGTGGTGGATGGCGTGGTTGTATGCGGACAACGTGAGCGCCCATCTCTGGATACGGGCCGATGCATTGGTATTTATCCCTTTGCTCTCGGAAAACAGGGATATAAGTGGCTTATAATCATTTTCCAATTCGAATTTTAGCCCAAACAGGTATTGATGCATTTTCTTTACCCCATAGACACACGCTAATGCTTCTTTTTCAATCATGCTGTAGGCTCTCTCAGCCTTAGACAGACTCCTGGATGCATAAGCAACCGGTTGCAGTTTCCCGAAATCATTAGCCTATTGCAATACACACCCGACGCCATATGACGATGCAACACATGCTAGTACCAAATGCTTACATGGATCATACAACACAAGCAATTTGTTTGAGCATAACAATTTTCTCGCTTTTACAAAGGTATTTTCTTGGCTTTTGCCCCAAACCCATTCGCCCCCTTTTCGTAGTGAGACATGCAGTGGTTCTAGCAGGGTGCTGAGACCCGCTAAGAAGTTACCAAAGTGGTTCAAGAGTCCCAGGAATGACCGCAGCTCCATCACGTTCTGTGGCCTCAGTGCGTTCTCGATTGCCTCCGTCTTCGCGTTGGGGTCTTATGCCATCCGCCGCAATCCTCCTTCCCAAGAACTCCACTTCAGGTGCCAGGACAACGCACTTTGAGCGTTTTAACCTGAGCCCCACACAACTAAGAACCTCCTCCAGGTTCTGCAGATGCTCGACTGTGTTCCGACCTGTGACCAAGATGTCGTCCTGGAAGACCACGGTGTGCGGGACCGACTTCAGTAAACTTTCCAAGTTTCTCTGGAATATCGCCGCCGCTGATCAGATTCCAAACGGACATCTGTTATGAACAAAAAGACCTTTGTGCGTGTTGATGCAGGTGAGGGCCTTCAATGATTCCTCCAGTTCCTGCATCATGTAGGCTGAGGTCAGATCCAGCTTCGTGAACGTCTTTCCTCCCGCCAGCATTGCAAAGAGGTCATCGGCTTTTGGAAGTGGGTACTGGTCCTGCAGGGAGAAACAATTGATAGTTACTTTGTAATCGCCACAGATTATAACGGTGCCGTCTCCCTTGAGGACTGGGACAATAGGACTGACCCACTCACTGAACTCGATCAGAGAGATGATGCCCTCCTCTTTGTAGCCGGTTGAGCTCAATTTCTACCATTTCTCTCATCATGTACAGTACTGCTCTCGCCTTGTGATGGATGGTTCGCGCCCTCAGAATTAGGTGGATCTTCACTTTTGCTCCTTGGAATTTCCCGATGCCTGGTTTGAACAGCGAAGGAAATTTGTTTAAGACCTGGGCACACGAAGTGTCGTCAGCAGGCGATAGCACTCGGATGTCGTCCCAGTTCCAGCGTATCTTTCCCAGCCAGCTCCTGCTGAGCAGTGTAGGACCATCGCCCGGTACCACCCAGAGTGGTAGCTTGTGCACCGCTCCATCATAGGAGACCTTTACGGTAGCACTGCCGATTACAGGAATCAGTTCTTTTGTGTAAGTTCTTAGTTTTGTGCGAACTGGAGTTAAGACTGGCCTTGAGGCCTTGTTGCACCACAACCTTTCGAAAGTCTTTTTGCCCATGATGGACTGGCTCGTGCCCGTGTCCAACTCCATTGACATCGGGAGTCCATTTAGTTCAACATTCAGCATTATCAGGGGACAATTCGTGATGAATGTATGCACCCAATGTACCTCTGCCTCCTCTCTGAGGTTCTATTTCATCGTGATCCTTCTTGGATCTGTCCTCCTCTGCAACGTGGTGGTTTTCAGGTTTAGCAGGCCTGCACACTCATTGGAGGTGTCCCATTGTTCCACAGCCCTTGAAAATGTATTCTTTGAATTGGCATGAATGGAAACATCACCCCCGCAGCGCCAACGAGATATTAATGGCCTTCCATTCATCACGCTTGATGGTGGACTCTGAGACATCTGCGGACATGTAGCTGCAGGTATGTGTGACCTGTCCTGTCCGTTACGATTCAAAAACAACATCACTTTGTTCACAGTACTTGTAGCAGCACTTGTGTGCTGAGAGATTTGCTTAGTATTGTCAATGGTGGTAATGAACGCTTGGGCTATCGCTATGGCCTTACTCAAGTTTGGGGTCGCTACAGTCAAAAGTTTGCGAAGTATGGTTTCGTGGCCAATGCCAAGTACGAAAAAGTCTCTGAGAAAGTGCTCCAAATATCATTCAAATTCGCAATGTCCTGCAAGGCGTCGTAGCTCGACGACATAACTCACCACTTCCTGGCCTTCAGATCTTTTGTCGGTATCGAACCAGTACCTCGCCATCAGAACACTTTCTTTCGGGTTCAAATGCTCTCGGACCAGTGTGCACAAATCGTCATATGATTTCTCCCATGGGTTTCGCTGGAGTGAGCAGATTCTTCATGAGGCCATACGTTGGTGCCCCACAGACAGTGAGAAGGATCGCTCTACGTTTGGCAGTGCTCTCTTCCCCATCTAGCTCATTGGCCACGAAGTATTGATTGAGTCACTCCACAAAAGTTTCCCAATCATCTCTCTCCGAGAATTTCTCCAGGCTGTCCACTGTTCTCTACATCTTTGGGTTTGCTATCTCTATCTCATCGCCAGTTGTAGTGTATGGAGAAAGAGTCAGACTGAACACTGTGAGCTCAAAGTAAAGTGTGACCTTAGTCTTTTATTGCAGGTCTCCAAAGTGCCTCTCCAACCTGTGAAGCACTCTTAAATACCTGTGCTCCCAAGGGATTATGAGATCCCTTGGGACTCCGGGGAATGAGCCCTCTGGTGGCTGTACAGAGTATATACAAGACCAGATACATTAACTTTCTGTGATTCGTGTAGAAAGACAGTCAGGTCCCTCTGAATAGCAACATTTCTCAGTCTCACCATTTGAAAAATATTCTACTTTTCTATTTTTCGTACCAAAGTGGATTCATCTGCCATGTTCTTGCTCACTCACTTAACCTGTCTATATCCCTTTGCAGCCTCTGTGTCCTCCTCACAGCTTACTTTCCAACATAGCTTTGTATCAGCAGCAAACTTGGATACATTACCCTCGATCCCCTCATCAAAGTCATTGACACTGATTATAAATAGCTGAGGCCCCAGCACTGATCCTTGCAGCATCCCACTAATTACACCCTGCCAACCCAAAAATGACTTGTTTAATATTACTCTTTGTTTTCTGTCTGTTAACAAATCTTCAATCCATGGTAATATATTACCCCCAATCCCATGAGCCCTAATTTTGTGTAATAACCTCAATTACTCAAGCACCACATCGAATGCTTTTTAAAATCCAAATAAACTATATCCACTGGTTCCCCCTTATCTATCCTGCTAGTTACAACCTCAAAAAACGCTGAACAGATTTGACAAATGTTATTTCCCTTTCATAATTCTGTGTTAACTCTGCCCAATCACATTATAATTTTCTACATGCCCTGTTACCACATCCCTAATAATAAAGTCTAGCATTTTCCCTCCTACTGATGTCAGGCTAACTGGTCACTAATTCCGTGCTTTCTCTCACCCTCCTTGAATAGCAAGGTTACATTTCCTACCTTCCAAACCATAGGGACCGTTCTGGAATCTAGGGAATTCTGGAAGATCAAAACCAATGCATTTACTACCTCTGTAGCTACCTCTTTTAAAACCCTAGGATGTAGGCCATCAGATCCAGGGGATTTGGCGACTTTGAGTCCCATTAATTTCTCCAGTACTATTTCTTTACTAATACTAATTTCTTTAACTTCCTCATTCTCACTGGACCCTTGGTTCCCCACTATTTACAGAAGCTTATTTCTGTCTTCTACCGTGAAGACAGAAACAAAGTACTTGGTTAATGTCTCTGCATGTTCTTATTCTACCTTTAAGGAACCCACATTTACTTTCTCTTACGATCCAGAGACATGAGTTCAAATCCCACCATGGCAGCTAGGGAATTTAAATTCAAAATAATTAACAAAATCTGGAATTTAAGAAAAGAAGCTAGTATCAGTAACGGTGACCGTGAAACTACCAGATTGTTGTAAAAACCCATCTGATTCACTAATGTCCTTTAGGGAAGGAAATCTGACGTCCTGGTCTGGCCTATATGTGACTCCAGACCAATAGCAATGTGCTTGACTCTTAACTGCCCTCTGAGGTGGCCTAGCAAGCCACCCAGTTGTATTCAAGAAGGCAGTTCACCACCATCTTCTCAAGAGCAATTAGAGATGGACAATAAATGCTGGCTTTGCTGGCGACTTCCACATCCCGTGAATGAATTAAAAAATATTTTTAAATCCTTCCAGTCCTCTGGCTTACTAGTCTTTTTGGCAACATTATAAGCCTCGTCCTTTAATCTAATACTATCTTTAACTTCTCTTGTTAGCAATGGTTGGACTACCAATCCTGTCTTCAAAGCACTGACCACACTCGACCAGTTCCGTTGGGCGGGTCACATTGTCCGCATGAGTCCCAAAGCAAGCACTCTACTCGGAACTCCTACACAGCAAGCGAGCACTAGGTGGGCAGAGGAAACGTTTCAAGGACATCCTCAAATCCTCCTTGATAAAATGCAACATCCCCACCGACACCTGGGAGTCCCTGGCCAAAGACCGCCCTAAATGGAGGAAGAGCATCCGAGAGGGTATTGAGCACCTCGAGTTTCGTCGCCGAGAGCATGCAGAAAACAAGCACAGGCAGCGGAAAGAGTGTGCGGCAAACCAGACTCCCCACCCACCCTTTCCTTCAACCACTGTCTGTCCCACCTGTAATTCCCGTATTGGACTGCTCAGTCACCTAAGAACTCACTTTTAGAGTGGAAGCAAGTCTTCCTCGATTTCGAGGGACTGCCTATGATAATGACCAATTCTGTGGGTTTTTATTTCCTTAGGGGTATGTATATTTGTTATGAATTATGAATTAATTCTTTAAATATTTGCTGTTGCTTATCCATCATATTTTTTAATCTAGTTTCCCAATGTACCTTAGCTAACTCGCCCCTCAGACCTACGCAGTTTTCTTTGTTCAGATTCAAGACCCTTGTTTCAGACTTAACTAAATCACTCTCAAACTCAATATAAAATTCTATCATATTATGATCACTCTTCTCCAGCAGCCCTTTTACTACAAGGTTATTAATTAACCCTTTCTCATTACACAATACAAAATCTAAAAAAAGCCTGTCCCTAGTTGGTTCCTCGGCATACTGATCTGGAAAACTATCGAACACATTCCATGAACACGTCCTCCACACTATTACTGTATATTTGGTTTGCCCAGTCTATATGGAGAATAAAGTCCCCCATAATTACTGTATTACTCTTGTTACATGCACCTCTAATTTCCTGATTTATACGCTATCTGACACTATAACTATTGTTAGGGGGCCTGTAAACAACTCCCACCAGTGTTTTCTGTCCCTTGTTGTTTTTGTTAGCTCCACCCAAACTGCTTCTACATCTTGATTTTCTGAGCCAAGATCCTTTCTCTCTATTGTCTTTATCCCATCCTTTATCAGGGCTACCCCCGCCCCACCACTCACCCTTTTCCATTTATGAAAATCAATTATCCTGGAATATTTAGTTCCCAACCTTGGTCACTCTGCAACCACATCTCCATAGTGGCTATTAGATCAAACATATTTATTTTCATCTGTGCTACAAATTCATCTATTTTGTTGCGAAAGCTTCGCACATTTAGATCTAGTACCTTTAGCTTTAACTTCTTTCTAGTTATGTCATCTTAGTCTCTAATGACTAATTACCTTTGTTAAGCTCTTTGTCCCTTCCTGGCCCACTCTACTTATTTTTACCGAGAGGTATGTGAATCACAGTACATGTATATAAAATGTACATATACACTGTATACTTGAGAGAGGTATGAGGATTGCAGTGTGTCTGACAGGTACACCTTTACCCTTAAGCTGAGCAAAGTGCTGAAGGTGTGAGGTGTTCACAGCTTGTACATATTTACCACAACAATTACTTACGCTACTAACTGAGAAAAACATCCCAAATGCTGCACAGAGTCAGAATAAAAACAAAGTAGATATAGGCACAAGGAACTCTTTGGATTTGACACACCCCAATTAAAAGGTATATTCCAGGCCACGTTCGCACAATCCTCTAAAAGGAACTCACATACTAACCCTAACTTACCAAACTTAAAATGAACATTAACACTAGTTGTGTTTGTTGACATAGAATTATAGAATGGTTACAGCATGGCCAGTCGAGCCCGTGCTGACTCTCAGCTAGTCCCACTCCCTTGCCCTTTCCCCATGGCCCAGCAATTCTTTTCCTTCTGATACGTATCCAACTCCCTTTTGAAAGATGAGATTGAGTCTGCCACCACCCTTTCAGGCAGTGCTTTCAGAACCTAACCACTCGCTGCATAACAAAGTTTTTTCTTGCAACACCTTTGGTTCTTTTACCAATCACCTTAAATCTGTGCCCTCTGGTTCTCGATCCTTCTGCCAATGGGAACAGTTTCTCTCTATCTACTCTGTCCAGACCCCTCATGATTTTGAACACGTACATCAAAAATCCTCTCAACCTTGCTCCAAGGATAACAACTCCAGCTTCTCCAGTCTATCAACATAACTGAAGTCGCTCATTCCTGGAATCATTCTTGTAAATCTTTTCTGTACCTTCTCTAAGGCCTTCACATCCTTCCTCAAGTGTGGTGCCCAGAATTGTCAGAGATCTTACAACAAAAGCTGTCCCACCCATAACCCAACATCATTTTGCAGAAATCTCTGAAATTTGGGGCAGATCCCAATCGAAGAAGATGAAACCACAGACAGAGATAACTGTGAGCTTTCATGAGAACAGGAGGAAATTGAAACTCACTACAAGCCAGTACAATGTGAGGCAGCCTTCCCTGGAGTATTCTGCAACACACAAATGCTCCAATGGTCAAGATTATTTTTTGTTAAGTGAGAGCCAAGGAAACAATGAAGTGGAATATTTGACATTAACCCTGAAAATTAAGTACTCTTAGCAAAAAAAAAAACTCAACTCCTTTTGGGAAATCAAAAAAGAATAAACATCTGCTAAATCCATTAAAATATATCTGGAGAAGATCATCAATAAATGAAGGCAAGAACACTGTATATTTCAGATTATTTGTACAATATTCTGGAGGGAGTTACAGGCTGGAATCGAATTGAAGGGTTCAGAGGGTTTATATATCGAATAACGGATACCCTGAAATGAGTTACAGACTGGAATCTAATAACAGGGTTCAGATAATACACAGTGCCCATCTCAGTCGCTACATAACTCATAGGTCCCAATGTTTACTGGGGTAGGGGCTGAGGAGTTATGTGGGAAATTCCGGACGTGAGGGTTTCCCCGAATGCCTCCACGGCGTGCCTGACTTTTTTTCCATGTTCCTGCCCGAAAGCCAGCCGGATTGACAGGCTCCGCTGCCCGTCAGGTGAGAGAGTCTCTGGAAAAGGCCGCAGCCAAGGAGCAGGTAGGCTTAGTGATGGGGGTAAAGAGATCTCAGGAGAGGGGTAAAATGATGTTGAGGGGGGGTGATTGCAGGAATGTCATGGCTGAGTTCGGTGTGGGTGGGGTGGGGGTAGGTTTCGGGGAAACTGACAGATTGTGGGGGAGTTGATGATCGCAGGGGATTTCAGGGAGTGGGGGGGGGGGGGGTCAGTGACGCAGGAGGTTCGGAGGGATCATGAAGATGGGGACGCGTTATTGGGTAGCTTGTTGGGCCTGGAGGAAACATTCCTGCTACTCATAGCCCACAAGCTGTACTGTAAAAGAACTTACACCTCATGGATCCAATCATTTTTAACCCTTTTTATCTGCCGGGTCTCTCTATAACACAGTGACCGTGTCAGTCTGTGTATAACACGCAGCGACCGTGTCGGTCTGCGAATAACACGCAGCGACCGTGTCGGTCTTGCGAATAACACGCAGCGACCGTGTCGGTCTTGCGAATAACACGCAGCGACCGTGTCGGTCTGTGTATAACACACAATACCCATGTGCTGAAATGAGAGTTCCGGGGACTGTGCTTGTGTAGCATGCAGTAAAGTGATATTATACTAAAAAAAGAGGACCACATGAATCACCGTACCTGGGTTTCTCTTCAACAACCTGCAAAGAAACAATACAAAGAATCAGTTTGAGTCACCCAACAGATTACAGGCACAGAGTGCTGCTCTACACATTTACACATGGGACTTTTTCAGTGTGTTACCCATCTATCAGCAAAAATGACTTGCATTTATGCAGGAACTAAAATTGTGCCATGTAAAACGGCCTGCCAATTTGCTACAAGTTTATTTCACCCTACTGCTGTTGTCCCATTTCATCCCCTTATGATCTACACTCAATCGTCAATGCCACTGTTCACAGTGGTTTTGCTGAAGTGCCACATCCTTCTCGACAAGCGCAAGTATTTCAGCCATGCAAGCTCAAGAGCATCGACCCATGTAGCTGTCTGCAAGACCGAGCAACGACTAAGCTCAATACCTGCCATCCGAGATCAAGGGCAGCAAATGCGGGTGTTTAGCAAGCATTTGACATTCCATCCCAGCTGAACAATGAGGTCAGTTCAAGGAAGTCAGCAGACGGAGGATAAATCAATAGAGGCGGAGATTAATCAATAAATAGAGGTGGAGATTAATCAATAAATAGAGGCGGAGATCAATAAATAGAGACAGAGATTAATCAATAAATAGAGACTGAGATTAATCAATAAATCGAGGCAGAGATTAATCAATAAATCGAGGCGGAGATCAATCAATAAATAGAGGCGGAGATCAATCAATAAATAGAGGCAGAGATCAATCAATAAATAGAGGCAGAGATCAATCAATCAACAGAGGCGGAGATCAATCAACAGAGGTGCAGATTAATCAATAGACGGAGATAAATACATATCAAGGGAATCAAGAAGGCAGCTAGGATTTTCAAAATACAGGAACATTTACTTGAACAGCTCTGTAATTTTAACATTTTAATGATATTTTCTTTCTTGTGTTAACCGAGGCTCTTTATGATGCTGAACCAGGTTGACTCTATGACCTTTCACCTGAGCAGCAGTTGGTGTTTTGCATACCGCCAGTGTCGGTATGGCACAATTGGGATCCTGTGTGGGAGCTTTCATTCCAAGAAGGGTAGCCAACACCGTCCTGAGGAGTTTGCATGCTTTGCTCATTCAGTCCCTGCACACTTATCTGCAGCTCAGTGAGCAGACATCTCTTACCTTTGGTTTGAGCAGTGCTAGCTGGTTGAAGGCGTTCAGCTGCCTTGTGATCTCCTGCATCTCCTCTGTAAGCTTCTCCATGGTGACGTTAATCTCAGCGATCAGCTCGGCTACATGTGCCGTTGCCACTGCCTCCTGCAGGTCCACCAGGTGCAGGGCCCTGCGCTCCTCCTCGGTCACCAGCTGCCTCATTTTAGCAAACTCCTGCTTGATGCAGTCCACCATCTGTCCCTGAGTCACCTGCACCAATAAAGGGTCGGTCAGAAAACACATGGGATAGACAGTGTGGCAGTGAGTGAGGATACATTGGGCCCTAAAAATTCGCCAAACTTGTGCCCGTTTTTTTGGGCAATATTTCGCTGTTTTTGGCAAAAAAATGCAAACCAGGAAAAACCCGCCAGTTTTTAAGTACCACTGGGGAGAGGACCGCCAGCGTGCAAGACTCAAAATAGCGCTTTCGCCAAAAATTTGGCTCACAGCACACCCGTAGTTAGGACCAAAAAAACTGCCCGGGAAAAACCTGTGTTGCAGCTCTTGGAACAGCGGTAGGTCTGAAGGCCTGCAAAAAAGGTAAGTTAAAGTTTTTATTTTTTAATTCTTTTGCAACAATTCGATAGTTAAGTGTCTTATGCATGTCTTGTAATTTTTTATATTTTGCAATTTTTTTGGAGGTGTTTACCCCGCTTCCCAAAGCCTCTCTCGCAGCGGTATCGGCCTCGGAGAAAAGTTGCAGAAAATTTGAGGTTTGCGCCATGAATCCTCGTGCAAAGCCGATTTTTACCGTTGGGCAAACTGAAGCCCGAATTTTAGTCCTCGTAGCGGTTGCGGAGTCATTGCGGAATTTTTGGCAAGAAAATACTGCTATTACCAAAAAACAAATTTCTAGCCCATAATATCAGAGAGTATTGTAGTGAGTGAAGGATGTAGTATATCAGACAGGGTGCAGTGAAGGAGGGGTGTAGTATAACAGGCATAATTTCACAGAATGAGGGGTATGCTATATCAGGCAATATTGCACAGAGTGAGGGGTGTGCTATATCAGGCAATATTACAGTGAATGAGGTTTGGCATGGTAAACAGTGAGGAGTTGTGGTATATTACGCAGGAGTAGCAGTGTTGCAGTGAATGAAGAGTGTAATATATTAGGCAGTGTTGCAGTAGGTTAAAGGGTTCTATAGTTTGGCATCTGGTTATTATAAAGTGGTACTTGTGGGATCAATGCAGTCAGTGGGCGGGCATTCCAAATACAAATTCAGAACTGCAGGGGTTCACGATGAGAAATACACTGAGCGGCTTAGTCCCATCTCTGACCTCATTCTCTACTGAGGTTGACTCACTACAGGGACACTGCTGTCTGTACAATAAATATTCTTACATCATCTGACAAACCCCATCTATTATCCTCAGAGATTTCATTATAACCCAAGGATGTTTCAGGGGGAATAAGTTTCTGCTATGTTCTGAATTTTGAGAGTGCGCCTGGATATTTTTAAATGCTTTTATTTAAAACAATTTTTTAAAAAGGTTTTGATAGAAAATGTTACAAACATTATATGGACTGTGGACAATGGCTTTTGTGAATGAAAAGAATGACTGTGAGCCGAGCAGCAAAAAAGCAGCGAACCGTGAGAGCCTGTCAGGGCTGACAGTTTGTGGAAGAAAGGCTTTAATTGAAAGCCATGTAGTGTTTTCTGTTAATCAGACAGTGGCCTGCGGACGGCCCAATTATACAAAAGCCTTGCTCATCGCCAAGTTCCTTACTGCTGTCCAACACAACTGTGTCAAGGGCAAGAGGCGTCCCAGTGAAGCCTGACAGGAGGGTTTGAATGAAATAAATCAATACAGGTGCACTCAGCCACGTGGGGGCCCATTGCTGACGAGGCAGGAATAAATGAAGACGGGTTGAAATTTCAAGTGCCCTCTCCCAGTGTGAGACAACACACTGCTGACACGGTCAGGGCAACAACCGGAGCACTGACCCAATGCTTCCTGAAAGGTAATTGCACTTCCAACCACTAAACAATACATGAACAGTGCTCTCTCTACTAAGTCTTTTTTCTTTTATAGACTGAATAATTGCTTCCAAAAGACTGATGGCCCAGCCTGTGGTAGTAATGCAGCTTTTTTGGCCTTTTAGACCAGGGATCCAATAAGAGCCCAGGCCGATGGAACGGAGACCATGATTTAGATGGTCACATACCCTTCTTTCACGGCATGGTCACGCAGCACAAAACCGCTCCAGCTTTAGCACCAACACAACAACCTCACCCGCACTAACCATCAGATAACTGGTGTGGGAAATAAGAGTATCACTGCGATGGGATGGCAACTCTGGGATTGGGGTCGAAGCACATTGTCGGGAGTGTGTAGAGAACGCTTTATCTTGGATTTCGCTGTGCAATAACTAACTTTTACTAGGGCAGTGTCAAGGGAGCTTTGTCTTTTATCCAATCTGTACTATACCTGTTCTGGGAGTGTATGATTCGGCTTTGCTCCACATCTTCTAACCTGTCCTATACCTGACTTAGATATGCTTGAGACTGACACTGGGTACAAGACGTGGAATGTGCTCCTTTCCTCAGTGCTGATATGCCAGACCTTGACAAACACAAAAATAAAAGGTGTGACAGATTTCTACCTGGTGTAGCTCATTATCTGACAATTGAGATTTCTGGTATAAGGCAGGTATTTTCTACACTGCGTTATTGCCAGTGAGAAATGACAGGTCCAGAAACCACCGTGGGAGCAGGCCGCAGCAAGTGACAGGACGATGGCAGCATACTGGGTGGTGCTGGGGCAGTGAGTAGGGGATGGAACATTACTGACTTCTGGGTTTGTGGGAAATATGGGCAGCAAAAGTTCAAAAGTGAATTGATTTTTAAAAAAACAATTTAAAATGTTAATTTGGGGTTAGTCACTGCATTAAAATAAATCCCGACTCTAAAATCATAAATAAACAGAACTAATTGGATCCTAATCAAAATGTCCCAGTGTCCGAGGTCCAACTTCACTGCCATCATTCTGGCACACCCTCCTTTTACTCCAGTGCCCCGTCCCAAGTAGCTGCTATTCAAGTTTGAGCTTTGACGGTGAGCACTGGCAAGATTAATCGACCGGGAGATGTCACAACTGAGCTTGGCCCTGTCCTAACTAAACATCCCCACAGGGACACAAATCTCAGCAAATGTTTCTGCCCCAACCCAGAGGCATGGAGCCCGGTAAGAGCACCACTATCACAGGCCCAGCTCCAATTGCCCAGGCCCAGCTCCGATCACCAGGGAATTCAGCACAGGCCAAGAATCAAATCAGGGACTTTCCTGGTCAGCAAGTTTCAGCTATCCATTGGATAAACTTGCTGAACCATTGGGACTCTGACCTTTTCCCCCCTCCTGAAGTAAAAGACAAGGACTTGTATTTATATAGCCCCATTCACAACTTCAGGACATCCCAAAGTGCTTTATAGCCAATGAAGTACCTTTTAAAGTATAGGCAGTGGCTTCTCCTGGGGTAAGGTTCCACTCCCTCCAACACCTCTCTCAATCAGCAACTCTTCATGTGTGAAACTAGACACTGAGTAGAGCAGGCTACTCAACTGTGAGAGGCATCATAGCCAGGTCCGATCCACATAGAAGTATTTTCTATCAACGTCAGTGGAAAGTGACCAGCAGAGGGAATCCTTGGTCATTTTCTCTTCTCAGGGGCACTGAGCCTAATTGCAGCACCAGTACCACCAACCTGGCAGACACTGGCTCAACTCACCACAGAGCTCCTCGGAGTCCAACCTGTGACTTTGGTCTGTGTACTTCAGTTACACATTGAGCGGTCACGTGCTGCAAATTGAACTATAGCCCAATGAGAGTGCTAGTTTCACTTACACTGGAGGCAGAGTCAGAATCCAGTGATTGGGAAGGTTTTGTTGGCCAAGTCACTATCATTACCTTCTGTACTTTGTGATTAATGGTGCAAATCTTTACCGACTGGATGGGACCTTGGTTTTGAACTTCATATGTGGCACATTGCATCCACTGCTCCTACACCGCCGTTTGTATCAGTAAAAGAAATTGCTTTTATATAGCATCTTTCACGACCTCTGGACATCCCAATGTGCTTTACAACCAGCTAAGTACTTTTGAATTGCAGTCACTAATGTAATGTAGGAAACACGGCAGCCACTTTGCATACTGCAAGGTCCCACAAATAGCAATGTGATGATGTCCAGATAATCTGTTTTAGTGATATCATTTGATAGATAAAAATTGACGAGGACACCGGAGAGAACTCCCCTTCTCTGCTTTGAATAGTGTTATGGGAACTTTTACGCCTACCCGAGAGGGCAGACAGAGCCTCGGTTTAACATCTCATCTGAAACATCCTACCTCAGACAGTGAAGCACTGGATGGTCATCCTAGATTATAGGTTCAATTCACTGCAGTTGGACAGGAACCCACAACCTTCTGATTAGAGGCGACAGTGCTACCACTGAAGCAAAGTTGACACTTAGAGGGATAAGGTACGAACTGTTTACCAGATGAAGAAGCTAAGGTGGACTGAAAAACCTCCCTTACTATATTTATTTATGTAGTGACCTTGTAACCATTGAATAAAGAACAAACTTGAAAGATGTACACATAAGAACATCTCAAAATGCTTCACATACAATGAATTACTTTGGATTGCCATGAATGTTGCTTTGTAGGCAAATGTTGCAGAATGCAACGTCCCACAAACAGCAATGAGATAGACAATCAGTTAAACTGTTTTTGATGGTGTTGACTAAGGGAATATTGGCCAGGACATCAGGGGATCTCCTCCATTATCTTTGAATTGAGCTGTGGGATGTCTACCTGAATACCTAACATGATATCTGAGGTCTGGCACCTCCTGTTGTATCGAGCGCGAGACAGTATCGTCGAAGGGAGAATGGAGCGATGACACTGAGAGGGAGGCACTTACATTGGGGTCAGAACTTTTCATCTTCAACCGGTCCACCATCTCCAGCATGGCAGCCTTCAGGTCAACAGGTGGTCGACTCTAAGGAAGAGAAAAGGAGAGAAGTTACGAAGAGCTCCAAAGACATTCTAGCTTTTCAGTTAGCTTTTTGTACTGCAGGTTCAAGGTGCGAGGGATATCCCAATGCCATTCATTTTCAGGTGTACAATCCCTTTGTGTTCTATGAGAAGGATATCGTGATGGATTTAAAATAGAGGGTCTTATGTTGATGCCTTTAAAATAAGATTAGTAATTCCCTAAATGGAGCTGGATAAAGTGAAGAGGCGAGGACAATATGGAAATGTCGAGTTAGGCAGTCTACCTACTGGCATAAAGGGGCAGCTGGTGCTGTTCATGGTGAATAGCAGAGTTTTCTTGAAAGCTGGGAAAATATATATATTTTTTGCAGCAACTAAAGAGATGATTTCACCGCCGGATCATTTCGTTTGGGGATTAAGGGAATATTGTTTGGGCAGGAAAGGAGACTGTTCATTGTGGGACATCACAATATGACCATACGCAAGAGACTGTGTGCAAGAGAATCACAAACCAGTCCTTTATAAATGGAAATCTTACCCCCTTTTGTGATAAAATACTGTTACTGTGATAAAAAAGACGCTTCAAATTTAATCACATGGAGCAGAAAAGTCAGTCTTGCCAGCGCTTGCAATAAACTTTCTCTCTCCCTTCTATCCCTGTGAGTCATGTACATTAAGTGCGAAATTGATAAATGTTTAACAAAAGAGAGTGTTGGCAATCCTGTAACATAATTCAGAAGTATGAGCATTGATAGTGCCCTTTCACACAGACCCTGACAAAACCATCAGTTCTTAAACATCATTGGATTGAAATAGAGTTGAATCCAATTGGCAGGGTTAAAAGTACCCATCATTTCTACTATTAGCAGAAATGGAACAGCTCAGATAATGAGATTTACATCCACACAGCACTTTATCACATCTCTCGGAAACATCCTGGAGTGATTCACTTACAATTAGTTACTTTGAAGCGCAGTCATTAGTAATATATGGGCAATAATAGCCAAAAATTAGCAGTCCATCTTTTTTGGAAAGTGTTGCCTGAAGGATGAAGGTTTGCCATGACAGTGGGAGAACTTCCTACTCTTCAATTATTGCCAATGCGATTTTTCAGATCCATCTGAACAGGCAGAGGGAGCCCGGGTTTAACGCCTTACCCAAAAGACAATGTAGCACTCCCACGGTACTACACTGACCAGTCAGTGTAGATTATATGCTCAGTTTCTGGAGGGAGGCTTTGAATTCCAAAACTTCTGACTCAGAGGGAGAGTGCTATCAACCGAACCAAGCGGACACTTTCACACATGACAGATAGCTGGCACCTGGTGCAAATTTCCCCTTTTCCTAGTATCCCCCTGTCCATGTTGGTTCCATCTCCCTCTTCCTTTGTTCCCAGCCCCTCACCAGCTTTTCATACCCACGACCCTTCCCGTGTCTCTCTAACAGACATATGCTCTCTCTTCCCAGTTCCTCACTCTAGTTTAGAAGATACATCAATGCAGGTCTAAACCTGTAGTCACACAGCTAATTCACAAAATATCCAAATAATATGAAGTTTACTTTAAAAAAACTGTAGTACCAGCATCTCTTGTTCTAATTGTGTGCAGTTCCTGTTTATTCAGTGACAAAGGAACACTGTCTTCATGAAAAGTGTTTGGTAAAACATTTTTAATTTCCTCCATGATGTAATAAATTGTACCAAATTGCATTATCCATTCTTTCCCAGTGACACACTTGTGACAACAATAAAACCTGGTTCGGCTTCCTACCCGACCAGAGAAAGGTTTGCTGCGAGCTTTTTTTCCCCATTCAACCAGTGCTCCTTTAAGGCATCAGTGACAGCATTCAGATGAAGTCATATCCAAAATATTAGAATCATAGAATCGTACCACACGGAAGGTAGTCATTCAGCCCATCGTGTCTGTGCCAGCTATTTTAAAGAGCTATCCATTTGATCCCATACCTTGCTGTTTTCCAGTATTTATCCAATTCCCTTTTGAAAGTCACTACTGAATCTGCTTCCACCACCCTTTCAGGCAACGCATTCCAGATCATAACTGGCTATGCAAAGAAATTCTTCTCATCTCCTCTCTGCTTTGTCAATTATCTTAATTCTGTGTCCGTTGGTTACTGACCCTCCTGGCAGCGGAAGCAGTTCCTCCTTATTTTAAAAACCTCATTTTGAACATTTCTATTAAATCATTAATCTAGGTGCTGACTGACCTGCTGTGTAATTTTCCTTTTTACTCGTGGCAATATAGGGTAGACTTGCTGCCCGGGTGTAAAATTGGAATTGTAGATAGGGCACCCACTACAGAAACAGCCCGAGTTTTATTTGCAATACAGAAATGAACATCAGATGGGTTATATAATAGGCGGGCAGTCTGCTCTACTAGTTTACCACCCAGGTGGTGAAGGTGAAGATTAACCACCAGGGCAACGTTAAAACACAGGAAACAGCTACTGTTGTGTGCAGAGGGACAGTTACCTCCGGCTCTTTAGTCTTGACCTGGTGAGTTCCTGGTCTCGGCCACACATGTTGGGATTGAGCAAAGGCAATTAAAGCCAAGGTCAAGGGTCACACGGAAATGTTAGCCTATGCTGACTGTCCTGTTGTGAATTTTGACTTTTGAGTAAAACAGGCCTCATTCTGCACGCTTCATGCAGATATGGTAGCACTGACTTCTAGACCTCACTGGCTGCCAACTCCCATTGTCCTTGGTCACTTATCTAGTGTAGAGAGCACTTTGCAGTCCAGAGTAACTTCCTCAGCTAATGGGCTCAGACCCAAGAAAAGCAGACTCACGTGCAAGATTCTACTTGCCCTGAATAAAAGGAGCTATTATTTAGCTTTTTAATACCCTGCATAAATTAACAAGCACTTTGAGAGATGCATTGTTACAATCTGCATGTAGACGTGCGACTGAGACCAGCACCACAGACTTTGTTCTCCCACCCCCCCACCAACAGAAAGTTGTGAGCAAAAGCATCAATAAAAATACGATATATCTTAAAATACGACATGTAGTCGCATTGGCTGCTGTGATGTTGCCACGGTTCCCCCTCCCCGTTAAAGGACATTGGCTCTGAATTTGCGGTGGGGATAACAGCGGATGAACAGCATCCGCCGTTATTACCCCTTTGGAACTGACCGCAACTTCAGGATGTAGCGCAGGTGCATCCCAACGCGGAAATCCTGAGGGTTCAGTCAGTCATTCACTGCTCTGTCACTGGCTGCACACTGGCCCCACCCCCTCCCCCGCCACCCAATCAGGCAATCAGGGTAATCTGTGAAATCAGGGAAACTGACAAAAATTTCCGCGGTAATATCGCTGTTAAATATTTCATTGAAAGGTGTAACTGGGGCTTTAACAGCATATAGACTGCTAAACAAATGTTATGGCCCTGAAAAATTAATGCAATTTTGTGGAGTATCAAATGTATCCATTTTAATAAAAATCTAAAAAAAAAAATTTTTTTTTAAGTTTGTTCATCTTTATTTCAGGTTTATTTTTTTTCCCCCTCTGAGAGAGCCCCAATCTTTATTTTGCTCTCTATAATATTTAAAAAAAATTAGAATCAAAGGAGTTTACCCACTTCCTGGTTCTCAGTCTGTGAGCATTCTACATTTTGATTAGCTGCTTATTGTTGTCTTGTTGAAGTCACAGCAGCTCGCACTAGGGATTCCCCATTAACTTCCGCTGATTGCACGTCGGAAAAGCTGAACTTCTCGTCACAGGGATCATGAGATCTTTGTCGGAAGCTTAATTCATGGGCCAAATGCGAAGGCGTTTGCTTCGCCACTGACCGGCCAATATTACAGTCACTGAGGTACAGAATCGGTGGAGAGTGGATGTAAAACATTCCATGGCACTATTTCGAAGAAGAGCAGGGTAATTATCCCCAGTGTCCTGGCCAATATCTATCCCTCAATCAACATAACAAAAACACAAATTATCTGGTCATTATCACGTTGCTGTTTGTGGGAGCTTGATGTGCGCAAATTGGCTGCCGCATTTCCCACAGTGACTAAACTCATTGGCTGTAAAGTGCTTTGAGAAGTCCGATGGTCGTGAAAGGTGCTATATAAATCCAAGTCTTTCTTTCTTTCTACCTTCCTCTCTCCACAGATGCTGCTGAATGTTTCCAGCATTTGATCTGGTTACTTCAGATCTCCAGCATCGGCAGTGTTTCGCTTTCTGTACAGGTTCGGTGGCATTTTTTAGTCCCTGTTGGTGATTCTAAGCTAACCGTGACTTGGCAACTCACCATCAGCAGGAATTGGAAAGGTCACTGATCCATCAGTCAATCGGTGCTGCCACTGCTGCTGGTGGTGAACCAGAGTACTGTCATAGAATCATAGAAATTTACAGCACGGAAGGAGGCCATTTCTGCCCATCGTGTCCGCACCGGATGACCATGAGCTATCCAGCCTAATTCCACTTTCCAGCTCTTGATCCGTAGCCCTGTAGGTTACAGCACTTCAGGTGCACATCCTAAGTATCTTTTTAATGTGGTGAGGGTTTCTGCCTCTACCACCCTTTCAGTCAGTGAGTTCCAGACCCCCACCACCCTCTGGGTGAATAAATTTCCCTTCATAGCTCCTCTAAACCTCCCCCAATTACATTAAATATATGCCCCCTAGTTGTTGACCACTCCTGCCAAGGGAAACAGGTCCTTCCTATCCAGGCCCCTCATAATTTTATACACGTCAATCAGGTTCCCCTCAGCCTCCTCTGTTCCAAAGAAAACAGACCCAGCATCTCTAAACTTTCCTCATAGCCAAAATTCTCCAGCCCAGGCAACATTCTTGTAAATCTCCTCTGCACCCCCTCCAGTGCAATCACATTTTTCCTGTAATGTGGCGACCAGAACTGCACACAGTACTCCAGCTGCGGCCTAACCAGTGTTTTATGCAGTTCAAGTATAACCTCCTTGTTCTTGTATTCCATGCCTTGACTAATAAAGGCAAGTATTCCGTATGCCTTCTTAACCACCTTGTCCACCTGACCTGCTACCTTCAGGGATCTGTGGACCTGCATTCCAAGGTCCCTTTGTTTTTCTACATTTTTCAGTGTCGTATCATTTAATGTGTATTCCCTTGCCTTGTTAGACCTCCCCAAATGCATTACCTCACACTTATCCAGATTGAATTCCATTTGCCACTATTCTGCCCACCTGACCAGTACATCGATATCTTCCTGCAGTCTACAGCTTTCTTCTTCATCATCAACCACACAGCCAATTTTAGTGTCCTCTGCAAACTTCTTAATCATACCCGCAACATTTAAGTCCAAGTCATACCACAAAAAGCGAGGGACCCGGCACTGAGCCCTGCGGAACCCCGCTGGATACCGCTTTCCAGTCACAAAAACACCCATCAACCATTACTCTTTGCTTCCTGCCTCTGAGCCAATTTTGGATCCAACTTGCCACTTTGCCCTGAATCCCATGGGCTTTTACTTTCGTGACCAGTCTGCTATGTGGGACCTTATCAAAAGCTTTGGTAAAATCCATATACACTACATCATACGCATTGCCCTCATCGACCCTCCTGGTTACCTCCTCGAAAAATTGAATCAAGTTAGTCAGACACGTCCTTCCCTTAACAAATCCATGCTGACAGTTCTTGATTAATCCATGTCTTTCCAAATGAAGATTTATCCTACCCCTCAGGACTTTTTCCAATAATTTTCCCACCACCGAGGTTAGGCTAACTGGCCTGTAATTACTCGGTCTATCCCTTTCTCCTTTTTTAAACAAAGATACAACATTAGCAGTCCTCCAGTCCTCTGGCACCACACATTAGCCAGAGAGGATTGGAAAATGATGGTCAGAGCCTCTGCTATTTTCTCTTTTGCTTCTCTTAACAGCCTGGGATACAGTTCATCTAGGCCTGCGGATTTATCCACTTTCAAAGCTGCTAAGCCCCTTAATACTTCCTCTCTCACTATGTTTATCTCATCTAATATTTCACATTCCTCCTCCTTCATTGCAAAGTCTGCATCGCCTCTCTCTTTTGTGAAAACAGATGCAAAGTATTCATTAAGAATCATACCCACGTCTTCCGCCTCTACACACAGATTTCTTTTATGGTCTCTAATAGGCCTCACTCTTTCTCTAGTTATCCTCTTACTCTTAATGTATTTGTAAAACAACTTTGGGTTTTCCCAGATTTTACTTGCCAACATTCTTTCATGCTCTCTCTTTGCTTTCCTGATATCTTTTTTATTTGCACCCCTGCACTTCTTATACTCCGCTAGAGTTTCTGCAGTATCGAGTTCTCGGTATCTGTCAGAAGCTTCCCTTTTTTCGTTATAGAAACATAGAAAATAGGTGCAGGAGTAGGCCATTCGGCCCTTCGAGCCTGCACCGCCATTCAACAAGATCATGGCTGATCACCCACCCCAGCACCTCCCCCCCCCCACACCCCCTCCACAACCCCCTGACCCCCCCCCCCCAGCCGCAAGGACCACATCCAACTCCCTCCTAAACACATCCAATGAACTGGCATCAACAACTCTCCGCGGCAGGGAACCCCACAGGCCAACAACCCCCCGAGTGAAGTTTTCTCTCCCAATCCCAGCCCCAAACAGCCCACCCCCCATCCCAATAGCGTGGGCCACTCCCCCGGCTCCGGACCCACCCAACACCGGGAACACTCCCCCCGCACTCAACCCGCCCCGTCCCGTCCCGTCCCGTCAGAATCCTTCCCAAATGCCGAACACCCCCCGGATGTCGAGCCCCCAGTTATCTTACCCTATATTTCGCTCGACATCTAGGGGGCTCTAGATTTGTGCTCCCCACCATTATTTTTTTTTAAGGGAACTGCCTTGCTCTGTATCCTCAGGATTTCCTCCTTGAATGCCTCCCACTGCTCTGACACTGATTTACCATCAAGCAGCCGTTTCCAGTCCATTTTGGCCAAATCCCATCTCAGGTCAGCAAAATTGGCTTTACCCCAATTGAGAACCTTTATTCCTGGTCCACCTTTGTCTTTTTCCATAACTATCCTAAATCTTACTGAATTATGATCACTAGCATTAAAATGCTCTCCCACTGATACCCCTTCCACCTGCCCCTCTTCATTCCCCAAAACCAAGTCCAGAACCGCCCCTCCCTTGTTGGGCTTGTTACATACTGGCTAAATAAGTTCTCCTGAATGCATTTTAGGAATTCTGCTCCCTCTGTACAATTCACACTACATTTTTCCCCCAATTAATTTTAGGGTAGTTGAAATCAGCCAATATTATAGCTCTATAGTTTTTGCATTTTACAGCAATTTGCCCACATATTTGTCCTTCTATCTCCCTCTGACTGCCTGGGGGTCTATAGTACACTCCCAGTAGTGTGATTACCCCTTTTCTGTACTTCAATTCAAACCATGTGGCCTCGTTTGGTGACCCCTCTTTCATGTCATCCCTTATTATAGCTGTAATTGTTTCTTTAATCAATACTGTGACACACCCCCAACCCCCTCCTTTTTTTACCCCTCTCTATTCCGTCAGAAACCCCTGTAACTAGGAATGTTAAACTGTCATTCCTGTCCTTCTTTCAGCCATGTGTCAGTAACTGCTGTAGTATTGTACTCCCAAGTGTCCCAGCCATTCTCACAGCCTAACTCTCAGCTCTCCAACAAGGCTGCAGTGAGGTGTTTGTCGCTGGGTTAATGGAGTTTCAAAGGTTAGTGGATGGACACGGAGACCTCCCCAGTCCCTGCCTGACATACAAACATACAAACCTGACGGGAAGGAAAAGACCAGTTGGTCCATGAAGCCCACCCCGCACATGATGGCTGATTAAACCCTCCCTATACCCCTCCCTGCTGCACCCCGCTGTCATGCAATCTCCTAAGTGAGGCAAAAAAACAGAGGGCCACTAAGGGGGAAAAAAACTCCTTTCCAACCCCCTTAGGCGATCGAAACTGGTCCAATTTAATTGTCTCCTTTAATTAAGGTTTTCATCAGCAATTAGCTGACATCATCTCCATGAGTGCCCAACCACAAGTACATGTTTACATTGATGTAACCGAGACTCACGCAGCAGTCGTCACTCTCCAGTAAGTCAGAACTCTTCCTCCATCTGTAGACAACATTTGCCCACTGTTTTCTCCAGGTCCCACCTTGTATGTTTTAAACTCCCCTCCCCCCACCTCCAGTTTTCTCCCCTCCTAAGGACGTTGACCCCTTACTGGGGTTAATATGGCTCTGGTCACCCTGTATACCTCACAATACTGGCTTTTATTTGGGTCAAGTACACAGCATGGAGTATAGGTGGGCCATTCGACCATGATGCTTCGCCCTGCATCTAACTTTGTTTTACCAGATCTAGGATGACTTGATGCTGAAACCTGGGTGGGAAAAGTGGGAAAAGATTGCTTCCTGAGGATGGAGATCTATCTCCCTTCAGCTCCCGTCCGGAGTACAAAACTCTGCCATAACTGTAAAGATAAATAAGTAAAATGACGGAGAACAGAGACGACAATCTTTCAGCTGCTGCAGGGATGGTGACTGCCACAGCAGCTCGTGCAGCTGTTAAATTCAACAGTCTGGCATCTCCCGGGCAATTCATATTAGAGGGGCAAAACCAAAACTGGGGCCTGGATTCTATACTGTTGCTACCCTTCCTGGTGGAGCTGGGAGTGAGCCCATCAGCCCTGCGCTCACTGACCTACATTGGCTCCTGGTCCGGCAACACCTCGATTTTAAAATTCTCATCATCGTTTCCAAATCCCTCCATGGCTTCACCCTCCCCATCTCTGTAATCTCCTCCAGCCCCACAAACCTCCACGATCTCAGCACTCCTCCAATTCTGGCCTCTTGCATATTCCTGATTGGTAGCCGTGCCTACAGCTGCTAAGACTCTAAGCTCTGGAATTCCCTTCCTAAGCCTCTCCGCCTCTTTACCTCACGCTCCTCCTTTAAGACACTCCTTAAAATGTACCTATTTGGCCAAGCTTTTGGTCATCTGTCCCAATATCTCCTTATGTGGCTCTATGTCAATTTTTTTCTGATATCACTCCTCTGAAGCGCCTTGGATAATTTATTATGTTAAAGGCACTATATGGAGGAATATAATGTGGAGAATTGTGAAGTCACAGACAAGCAGAATATTTTTTAAACGGTGCGCAATTGGGAAATGGTGGTGTTCAGAGGGACCTGGGTGTCCTTGTACATGAATCACTGAAAGTTCACATGCACGTACAGCAAGCAATTAAGAAATCAAATGGTATGTTGGCCTTTATACAAGAGGATTTGAGTAGAGTGTAAAGACATCTTATTGAAATTATATAGGGCCCTGGTGAGACCACACCTGGAGTATTGTGTACAGTTTTGGTCTCCTTACCCAAGGAACAATATACTTGCCATAGAGGAGTGGAACGAAGGTTCACCAGACTGATTCCTGGGATGGGGGGATTGTTCTATGAGGAGAGATTGAATAGTCTAGGCCTATATTCTCTAGAGTTTAGAAGAATGAGAGGTGATCTCATTGAAACATACAAAATTCCTACAGGGCTTGACAGGGTAGATGCAGGGAGGATGTTTCCTCTGGCTGAGGAGTCTAGAACCAGGGGTCACAGTCTCAGAATAAGGAGTCGGCCATTTAGGACTGAGATGAGGCGAAACATCTTCACTCAGAGGGTGGTGAATCTTTGGAATTCTCTACCCAGAGAGCTGTGAATGCTCAGTCATTGAGTACATTCAAGACAGAGATCCTTAGATTTTTGAATATTAAGGGAATTAAGGATATGGGGACCATGCATGAAAATAGAGTTGAGGTAGAAGATCAGCCATGATCGCATTGAATGGTGGAGCAGGCTCGAGGGGCTGAATGGCCTACTCCTGCTCCTAATTCTTATATTAATATGTGAGCTGTTGTTGAGGGGAAAATCCGCTACATACAGATGAGATTGGCGTGGAGATCAAATCTAAAGGAATCCAGATACTGGAAGCATTGCTACGGAACTGGGATTAACATCCACTGAGCCGCTCACTGTACTTTTTTTTTTAAAAAAAGGAGTTATTATTTGATGTGATTTTTTTTACATTAAATATGGAGATCTCACACCTGACCTTGTCCTCATCCAATATCCACAAACATGCACTTCCAACATAGGGTATTGAACAGTGAGAAGGAGCAGGACTCCTGGCTAATTTTCCCCTCCCAATCCAGAGGTGCTTGAACAAAATTCTAATCCTGCCACTACTCCGGCTGAGATGAAAGACTCAGTACAGGCCTGGAGTTAAATATGGGACCTTTCGTGTCTGAATGGCAGAGCTACTGACTGCATAAACTTGCTGAGCCTTCAGGGGAGCTCACTTGCAAAGTGTAACAAAGACAGGGCGAGGGGAGGAACTTTCCACGAGCAGTTACACAGCTGTGTGCTTCAGACATAATGGGAGACCGAGGAGTACCTTCGAGAGGAATACAGAGATATCCCCACCGCGCCCCCTACACACACACACACACACACACAAATAGTAAACACTGTATTCCATAATAATATCTGACCACCCTCGGTTTGCAGAGGAATTTAGCAGCGAAGCTATCCCCAAAATGTCACTTCATTGGCCTCAATCCTTATTTCTTTCAGTACCTCACTCCCATGTGTTTATTACAGCTGTCCTTCAAAGCACAAAGCAGGAAAATGGGACCGTAAAATCAGCCCTGGGAAGGGTCTTAATTCAGCAACAGGGAAGAGGCTTCCTCATGGTGCTAAAAAACATTGTGCTTGATCTTTCCACTGGGATCCTGTGAAACAGGCCAGGGGATGGATAGGAAGGAGCCTGAATCCATACGAAGGGTTTGAAATTCCACGTTCTTTTATTCCAAACATTGTTTTGCCATTCTACCGCAGCTCAAAACCTCTTTGTATTTAAGCGATGCTATGCTTTTGTTAGTCATCATTGCCAGCAGAGTCACTAATTCTGCAACGTTACCACAAAATCAGCTATTCTGTTCATCTTAATTAAAGTGAGGCCCCGGTGGCCTAATACTTTGGACCTCCAACACTGTCGCAGAGTGGGAATTCAGTCAGGCTGAATGCATTGTACACAGGATAAATTGCAAGCTGTAAATTAGTTCCATATGTGCCAATACTTTGCCTTTTATTTATACAAAATGACAAATAGGCTGGAATGCAGTGTGCACACTGGTGCACACAGGCTCGGGTCATTTAAGTACACAATTACAGATAGGATGTGTTACGTGCAGTTAATACACAGGCTGCAAAGGGTAATATAGAGCATTCCACAAAGCCAGCAGTGGGTTATAGCCTACTCTTCCCGCTCAGCCAGCCTGCTGGGGACTAATCTTGCCAATCTCCTCCCCATGCAACTCATCCCTCCCAGCACTGACCCTGTGGACGCTGGCAGTGGATCAGCCATCACTGACCCTCTCCGCATCTCCCTCCAGAATGTCCGTTCACTTGCAAAGAAGGCCCTTGCTATCCACGAGCTTATTGGGGATGATGGCATCGACATCATGGCCTTGACGAAAACCTGGCTGAAGGACGATGACACCTTGCCCTGAAATGATGTCTCTCCGCCCGGCTTTACCTTCCACCACTTGCCCTGCTCAGACCGCCGTGGTGACGGTGTGGCTCCCATCACCAAATCAAACCTTGGTCTACCCCCCTACTCCTCCAGCACCTTCCCCTCCTTTGAACATCTCACTTTATTCCACCCCTCTCATCTCTCATTTAAAATTCTCGTTCTCTACCACCCACTCATGTACCATGATGGTTATATCATTCCTCCCTCAGCCTCTGCATCAAACAACTTCTCATCCTCTATCTCAATTCAGCATGCCATCTCTCCTCCCTATCCTCCCTTAATCTCTCCCCAACCCATATTCATGGCCATCCCCTCGACCTTGCCGCCTCACTACTCTCATTGAGTCAAATGCAGATGGCCACTTCCTCATATCGCACTCCGCCCACATCCCCCTTCCCCCACCCAACCCTACTTGCTTCTGTGTCCACCCCTGGAAGAAACTCTCCCAACTCTCTTACAATTGCACTTTCGAGATCCCAATTGTCAAGCATTTGGCCCTCCATTCATCTGACATTTCTGCAGCTATCTGCTCAACCACACCCTCACCACCACTTTTGATTCCCTAATCTCTATTAAAACAATTACTCTCTCTCACCCTGGCTGTTCCCCCGGTACAGTCCTTATCTTCGCCCCCTTAAGCCCAAGGGATGCAGACTTGAACGGATATGGTGGATAATTGGTTTAGCCATTCACCACCAGATCTGGCTGCATCATATAAAGCAGCATCAGGTCCTTTTCTTGTCTGCCAAAACTGCTCACTATTCCAGAATCATGCTAGAATACAAAGATAACCTCCGGATTCTATTCTCCACTGCTAACTGTCTTCTCAAACCCTTCTCCCCTGTCTTCTCACCTCCGAGGTGTGAGGAGCTCATAGACTTTGTTGTTTCCAAGATTGAGACCATCCGCTCAGCTGCCTCTGCCTCTTCCCTTCCTTCCCCTTGCTCACCAGGCCGAACTTCCTCTAAGGTTCCCCCCTTGGCCTAGCCCTGAACTCCTATCTTTCTCCAGTTCCTCTCCAATCTCCACTCTTGACCTCTCAGCACTCATCCTGTCCATGAGACCCACTTCCTGCTCCTTGACCCTATTCCCACTAAATTGCTGACCACCCAACTTCCCTTCCTGGCTTCCATGTTAGCCGACATTGTTAATGGTCCTCTTTCCTCAGGTACTGTCCTCCCTCCCTCAGATCTGCCGTCATCACCACTCTCCTCAAAAACTAACCCTCGACCCCTCCGTCCTTGCAAACTACCGTCCCACCTCCAACCTCTCTTTCCTCTCCAAAATCCTTGAACATGTTGATGCCTCCCAAATCCGTGCCCATTTTCCTCGCAACTCTATGTTTGAATCCCTCCAATCAGGTTTCTGCCACAGTATTGAAATGGCTCTCATCAAAGTCACAAATGACATCCTTTGTGACTGTGACAAAGGTAAACTATCCCTCCTCATCCTTTTGACTTGTCTGCAGCTTTGACATGGTTGACCACTCCAACCTCCTCCAACGCCTCTCCACCGTCGTCCAGCTGGGTGGGACTGCACTCGCCTGGTTCCATTCTTATCTATCAAATCGTAGCCAGGGAATCACCTGCAACAGCTTCTTTTCTCACTCCCGCATCGTTACCTCTGGTGTCCCCAAGGATCTATCCTTGGTCCCCTCCTAGTTCTCATCTATATGCTGCCCCTGGAGACATCCTCCAAAAACACAGCATCAGTTTCCACATTTACGCTGATGACACTCAGCTCTACCTCACCACCACTTCTCTCAACCCCCTCCACAGTCTGTTAGTTGTCAGACTGCTTGTCCGGCATCCAGTCCTGGATGAGCAGAAATTTTATCCAAAGAAATATTGGGAAGACCGAAGCTATAGTTTTCGGTCCCCGCCACAAACTCCGTTCCCTACCCATTGACTCCATCCCTCTCCCTAGTATCTGTCTGAGGCTGAACCAGACTGTTCGCAATCTTGGTGTCAAATTTGATCCTGAAATTAGCTTTCGACCACATATCTGCAGCATAACTAAGGCCGCCTATTTCCACCTCCGTAACATTGCCTGTTTCCACCTTTGCCTCAGCTCATCCGCTACTGAAAGCCTCATCCATGCCTTTGCTACCTCTAGACTTGACTATTCCAAAGCACTCCTGGCTGGCCTCCCACGCTTTATCCTCTGTAAACTTCAGGTCGTCCAAAACTCAGCTACATATGTCCTAACTCCCACCAAGTCCCGTTGACCGATCACTCTTGTGCTCACTGCCTACATTGGCTCCCGGTTAAGCAATGTCTCAATTTCAAAATTCACATCCTTGTCTCCAAATCCCTCTATGGCCTCACCCCTCCTATCTCTGTAATCACCTCCAGTTCCACAACACCCGCCCGCCCCCCCCCCCCCACTCCAGAGATGTCTGCACTCCTCGAATTCTGCCCTCTTGAGAATCCCCGATTATAATCGCTCAGGAACTGGTGGCCGAGCCTTCTGTTGCCCAGGCCCTAAACTCTGGAACTCTCTCCCTGAACCTCGCCACCTCTCTTTCCTCCTTTAAGACACTCTTTTAAAACCTACCCTTTGACCAAGCTTTTGGTCATCCTCCCTAATTTCTCCTTATGTGGCTCGGTGTTAAATTTTTTGTTTTATGATGCACCTGTGAAGTGCCTTGGACGTTTTATTACATTAAAGACACTATATAAATTCAAGTTGTTGTATACACAGGAACCACAGGCTGCAGTAGGCTATAAACAAGGTATCACACAGGCTTCAGTCGGTCACACACAAGCTCATACATCAGCTGCAGCCCTTCACATGTTTTATCAAGGTGCTCTGTTAAATCACCCTTCTTTGTCCCTTGACTCAACTCATCTGCTGAAACCCTCATGCCTTTGCCATGCCATGCCTTTGTGACCTCTAGACTTGACTATTGCAATGCCCTTCTGCCTGGCCTTCCATCTTGCACTCTCCATAAACTTGAGCTCATCCAAAACTGCTGCCATATCCTAACGTGTACCAAGTCTCATTCACCCATCACTCCTATGCTCGCTGATCTACATTGGCTTCTGGTCCAGCAACATCTTGAGCTTTAAGTTCTCATCCTTTTTTCCAAATCCCTCCATGTTCTCGCCCCTCTATAACCTCCTCCAGCCCTATGCTCCTCCAATTCTGGCCTCTTGCACATGCCCAATTTTCATTACTTCATCATTGGTTGGTGGCTGTGCCTTCAGCTGCCTTAGTCCTAAACTTTGGAATTCCTTTCCTAAACCTCTCTGCTCTCTCTCCTCCTTTAAGACGCTCCTTAAAACTTACCTCTATTGGTCACCTGTCCTAATATCTCCTTATGCGGCTCGATCTAATACTCCTGTGAAGTGCCTTGGGGCAATTTATAACATTAAAGGAGCTATATAAATGCAATTTGTTGTTAGATTTCAGTGTCTGATTTGGCATCGTTCTAAAACATCCAATTCTTTATAACGTTAGGTGATCTCCCATGACATTGCTCATGGATACGGAGGTGGAGGGGCGGGGGTGGTGAAGAAGGGGAGCATGCAGAGAAGTGAAACTTGTGCAGCTGCTTTGATCCGGTTTTAAATGTGGGTTTTGGGGTAGAGGTAGGGGATTATAAGAACAGAATAGGAGCAGGAGTCCATTTGGCCCCTCGAGCCTGCTCTGCCATTTAATAAGATAATGGCTGATCTGATCATGGACTCAGCTCCACTTCGCTGCCCACTCCCCAGTCATTGAAAGTTGGCATGCAGGTACAGCAGGCGGTGAAGAAGGCAAATGGTATGTTTGCCTTCATAGCTAGGGGATTTGAGTATAGGAGCAGGGAGGTCTTACTGCAGTTGTACAGGGCCTTGTGGAGGCCTCATCTGGAATATTGTGTTCAGTTTTGGTCTCCTAATAGAAACATAGAAAATAGGTGCAGGAGTAGGCCATTCGGCCCTTTGAGCCTGCACCGGCTTTCAATAAGATCAAGGCTAATCATTCCCTCAGTACTCCTTTCCTGCTTTCTCTCCATACCCCTTGATCCCTTTAGCCGTAAGGGCTATATCTAACTCCCTCTTGAATATATCCAATGAACTGGCATCAACAACTCTCTGCGGCAGGGAATTCCACAGGTTAACAACTCTCTGAGTGAAGAAGTTTCTCCTCATCTCAGTCCTAAATGGCCTGCCCCTTATCCTAAGACTATGTCCCCTGGTTCTGGACTTCCCCAACATCGGGAACATTCTTCCCGCATCTAACCTGTCCAGTCCCATCAGAATCTTATACGTTTCTATGAGATCCCCTCTCATCCTTCTAAACTCCAGTGAATAAAGGCCCAGTTGATCCAGTCCCTCCTCATATGACAGTCCAGCCATCCCTGGAATCGGTCTGGTGAACCTTCGCTGCACTCCCTCAATAACAAAAACGTCCTTCCTCAGATTAGGAGACCAAAACTGAACACAATATTCCAGGTGAGGCCTCACCAAGGCCCTGTACAATTGCAGTAAGACCTCCCTGCTCCTATACTCAAATCCCCTAGCTATGAAGGCCAACATAGCATTTGCCTTCTTCACCGCCTGCTGTACCTGTATGCCAACTTTCAATGACTGATGAACCATGACACCCAGCTCTCATTGCACCTCCCCTTTTCCTAATCTGCTGCCATTCAGATAATATTCTGCCTTTGTGTTTTGCCCCGAAAATGGATAACCTTACATTTATCGACATCATACTGCATCTGTCATGCATTTTCCCACTCACCTAACCTGTCCAAGTCGCCCTGCAGCCTCTTAGCGTCCTCCTCACAGCTCACACCGCCACCCAGTTTAATGTCATCTGCAAACTTGGAGATATTACACTCAATTCCTTCATCTAAATCATTAATGTAGGTTTGTAAAGAGCTGGGGTCCCAGCACTGAGCCCGGCGGCACTCCACTAGTCACGACCTGCCATTCTGAAAAGGACCCGTTTATCCTGACTCTCTGCTTCCTGTCTGCAACCAGTTCTCTATCCACGTCAGTATATTACCCCCAATACCATCTGCTTTGATTTTGAACACCAATCTCTTGTGCGGGACCTTGTCAAAAACCTTTTGAAAGTCCAAATACACCACATCCACTGGATCTCCCTTGTCCACTCTGCTAGTTACATCCTCAAAAAATTCCAGAAGATTCGTCAAGCATGATTTCCCTTTCATAAATCCATGCTGACTTGGTCCAATCCTGTCACTGCTTTCCAAATGCGCTGCTATTTCATCCTTAATGATTGATTCCAACATTTTCCTCACTACTATAATTCCCCATTTTCTCTCTCCCTCCTTTTTAAAAAAGTGGTGTTACATTAGCTACCCTCCAGTCCATAGGAACTGATCCAGAGTTGATAGACTTTTAGAAAATGATCACCAATGCAACCACTATTTCTAGGGCCACTTCCTTAAGTACTCTGGGATGCAGACTATTAGGCCCCGGGGATTGATCGACCATCAATCCCATCAATTTTCCAATCACAATTTCCCACCTAATAAGGATATCCTTCAGTTCCTCCTTCTCACTAGACCCACTGTCCCCTAGTACATCCGGAAGGTTATTTGTGTCTTCCTTTGTGAAGACAGAACAGAAGTATTTGTTCAATTGGTCTGCCATTTCTTTGTTCCCCATTATAAATTCACCTGAATCTGACTGCAAGGGACCTACGTTTGTCTTCACTAATCTTTTTCTCTTCACATATTTATAGAAGCTTTCGCAGTCAGTTTTTATGTTCCCTGCAAGTTTCCTCTCATACTCTATTTTCCCCCTCTTAATCAAACCCTTAGTCCTCCTCTGTTGAATTCTAAATTTCTCCCAGTCCTCAGGTTTGTTGCTTTTTCTAGCCAATTTATATGCTTCTTCCTTGGTTTTAACACTTTTCTTTAATTTCCCTTGTTAGCCACGGTTGAGCCACCTTCCCCATTTTATTTTTACTCCAGACAGGGATGTACAATTGCTGAAGTTCATCCATGTGATCTTTAAATGTTTGCCATTGCTTATCTACCGTCAGCCCTTTAAGTATCCTTTGCCAGTCTATTCCACCCAATTCACATCTCATTCCATTGAATTTACCTTTCCTTAAGTTCAGGACCCTAGTTTCCGAATTAACTGTGTCACTCTCCATCTTAATAAACAATTCTACCATATTATGGTCACTCTTCCCCAAGGGACCTCACCCACTACTGCTTCAGCATGGACTCCAGAATTTTCCCAATGACAGATGTTAGGCTAACTGGTCTATAGTTTTCTGCTTTTTGTCTGCCTTCTTTTTTAAATAGGGGCAGTTCCAATCCGTTGGGACTGCCCCAGAATCCAGGGAATTTTGGTAGATTACAACCAATGCATCCACTATCTCTGTAGCCACTTTCTTTTAAGACTCTTGGGTTAATGGGGTGCAGTGGTGAACAACCAGTAACAGCAAATTCACACAATGGAACCCCAGGGTTTGAACAGATAGTCATCATTATCATAGGCAATTCCTCAGGATCGAGGATAACTTGCTTCCACACTAACAATGAGTAATTAAGTGACTGACGAACTCATTTTAAATGTGGAAGATGCCTGTGCAAGAATTCTTTTAACGTGGGGTGGCCATTGCACACCAGCCACCACATGGGCTTGACAGAGCAAGATCTTGGTCCAGTGGCAAGGGGATCTAAGACAACTGGAGACCAGGCTACGCCACATGTGCCAATACATACACACAAACCCAAACATAATCCTACTGTCCTCCTTCCCACAGGATCTCTCTCTACGTGGAATTCATAATACGAGGAGGAGCGGAGGTTGGAAGCGGGGAGGAGCAGAGATCGGAAGCGGGGAGGAGGAGGATCGACGATGTCCGGAGGTCAGGACCGGCGATGTCCAAAGCGGAGAGGAGAGGACGGACGAGGCATGGAGGAGCGGAGAGGTCAGAGCCCAGAGGTGGAGCAGCGTGGACAAGACCAAGGGAAGGCGCAGCACGGGCCAATAGCAAGGCTGTGAGGCTCACATTGGGTACTATGAACAGGAAGTAGTGCAATTTTAACTGGGTATGTATCTGAGTGCACTGCGTGGAGGATTATTGTTTTGTAATATGCTACCCATGTAGGCCTCTGGAAAGGCAACCTTTCCCTTTAGTCACACCCCCGTGGACTTGCATGAAACTTACTCTCAGGGCGAGGTAGGCTTCATCCAATGTAATGAGCTGGTGCTGACTGTGGGGGCCCACGGCGCACAGCACGCAGATGATCTTCTCGTCGTCTTTGCAGTAAAGTGTGATCTCCTGGTTATGATCCACACATTTCTTCCTCTCCCCTTGCTTGCCCTCTCCCTCTCCCTCTCCCTCGGCCGGGTCCTGGGGTTGTGCCGTGTCCCCTTGCTCCTGCGGCGCCGGGCTTTCGCTGGCCGCCTGGAAGTCCCGGAGCCGGTGCTGCCGCCTGGTCGGTTTCGCGTCGTGCTCGTCGGCGTGTAACTGACAGAAAGAGAGGCAGCAGACGTCGCAGACCTTGAGGGCGGGCCGTGCCTCGTCCGGCTCACAAACATCGCAGGAGCCGTCTGGAGCAGGCTCGTCCGTGCACTTCAGGCCGGGCTCACTCGCCATCGGTCCCGCTCTGCACCCGACAGGGTATCGGGTCCGCAATAATCGGCGCAACAAGGTATCGGGTCCACAGTACAGCTGCAACAATGTATCGGATCCACACTAATCGCCGCAACGATGTATCGGATCCACACTAATAGCTGCAACAATGTATCGGTCCACAATAATCGCTGTAACAAGGTATCGGGTCCACAGTACAGCTGCGCCAGAAATGTATCAGGTGCAAGGACTCGACGGCCACAGTGTATCGGGCGCAGCCTTCTGCTCGCCCCGTTCCTCGGCTCCCACTGAGACGGGCTCGATCTCCTATTCTAAAACCCAGCTTCTTCCTTCGGTCCCGGCAGAATATTTGTTGTAAATAATCTTGACTTTTCTCATGGAGCAGCTGCTACAGGAAGCGGAAAGGTTGGATATACCGAAGAGCAGAAGATCGCGTTCTCAGCTCGTTAAAAAAAATATTCGCACAACTTCCTGGTTTGACGGCATCTCGGTGATCTGTGAAATCTGAGGGCAAAAAGCGCCCTAATTTCAAAACACATTCAAATGATCCGTATTTGGAGGGGAAGTTTTGAATTTAAATATATATACAACGGCCCCTGTGCAATAAAATAAATGTGTTTTTTTCTGGGTCTAGGGGCCATTCAAAGTTATAAAACAGATTATTATTTATTGACCGGATATTTCTATTTTACCTGAACCGTGATAGATATCCCAGCTCAGTCCATGTCCCTTCCCCCAACTCCATCTCCAATCCTTTCTTCCTCTCCTGAAGCAATGACTGGCTGGATACAGTTCCAGCGATTCTGACAGCTCTCTAGTTTTCCCTTGCCTTGCACAAGTTCATCAGGTGTGATCCTTGACACTGTCATTTTAGTATCAGTTGTGGGGGAACTTATTGCAAGGGACCTTGTACACCAATCACTGAAAGCTAATATGCAGATACAGCAAGCAATCAAGAAAGCAAATGGTATGTTGGCCTTTATTACAAGAGGATTTGAGTATAAGTGTAAAGACATCTTACTGCAATTATATAGTGCCCTGGTGAGACCGCAGCTGGAGTATTGTGTCATCCTCATCATCATCATCATAGGCAGTCCCTCGGAGTCGAGGATGACTTGCTTCCACACTAGAAATGAGTTCTCAGGTGACTGAAGAGTCCAATGCGGGACCTACAGTCTCTGTCACAGGTGGGGCAAATGGTGGTTGAAGGAACGGGTGGCTTAGCTTCAGCTTGCTCTCCGTGAAGGGACTCGAGGTATTCAGTGCCTTCCCGTATGCTTTTCCTCCACTTTTGGCGGTCTTGGGCCAGGGATTCCCAGGTGTTGGTGGGGATATTACATTTTTTTCAAGGAGGCTTTGAGGGTGTCCTTGAAGCATTTCCTCTGCCCACCTGGGGCTCACTTGCAATGTCGGAGCTCAGAGTAGAGCGCTTGTTTTGGGAGTCTTGTGTCAGGCATGCGGGCAATGTGGCCCGTCCAGCGGAGCTGATCGAGTGTGGTCAGTGCTTCAATGCTGGGGATATAGGCCTGAGCGAGGACACTGATGTTTGTTTGAAGTCCTGGTCTTCAAATACTCTTCCTCAGGCGACTGAAGGCTGCACTGGTACACTGAAGGCGGTGTTGAACCTCATCGTCAATGTCTGCCCTGGTTGACAGTAGGCTCCCGAGGTATGGAAAATGGTCCACGTTGTCCAAGGCCTCATCGTGGATTTTGATAACTGGTGGGCAGTGCCGTGTGGAGGGGAAAGGTTGGTAGAGGACCTTTGTCTTACGGATGTTTAGTGTAAGGCCCATGCTCTCGTACGCCTCGGTGAAGGTGTTGACGATGGCTTAGACTTCGGCCTCCGAGTGTGCGCAGATGCATGTGTCGTCTGCATACTGTAGTTCGATGACAGAGGATGGGACAACCTTGGATCTGGCCTGCAGGTGGTGGAGATTGAACAGATTCCCATTTGTCCTGTAATTTAGCTCCACTCCAGCGGGGAGCTTGCCGAGGGTGAGATGGAGTATTGCAGCGAGGAAGATCGAGAAGAGGGTTGGTGCGACCACACAGCCTTGCTTGACCCCAGTCTGAGCATGAAATGGGTCTGTGGTGTATCTGTTAGTCAGGATCACGGCTTGCAAGTCATCGTGGAGGAGGCGGAGAATGGTGGTAAACTTTTGAGGGCAGCCAAATCTGAGGAGGATGCTCCATAATCCCTCACGGTTGACAGTGTCGAAGACTTTTGTGAGTTCGAAAAGGCCATGTACAGAGGTTGGTGCTGTTCCCTGCATTTCTCTTGTATCTGCCACGCGGTGAAGATCATGTCCATTGTGCCCCTTAGTAGGTGGAATACGCATTGCGACTCTGGGAGGAGCTCTTCAGCCCACAGGGAGAAGGCGATTGAGGAGGATTCTTTTGATGACTTTCCCGGTGGTCAACAGCAGGGAGATTCCTCTGCAATTACTGCAGTCGGACTTGTCACCTTTCTCAATGATGGTCACAATAATAGCATCTCGGAGATGTCCTGGCATGATCTCCTGCTTCCAGATAAGAGAGATGAGGTCATGGATCTGTGCCAGTAGTGCTTCTCCGCCATGTTTTAGTGCTTTGGCAGGGATTCCACCTGCTCCTGAGGCCTTGTTCTTCAGTTGTCGGATGGCTTTTTCAATCTCATGCCAGGCTGGGGTTGTGCTGAGATGGTGGCTGGTGGCATGCTCGTGGGATGGAGTCGAGGACACTCACGTCGGAGATAGAGTCTCGATTAAGGAGATCCTCGAAATGCTCCTTCCAGCAGGCACAGATTGCCTCTCTGTTCTTGATGAGCACCTCTCCATTCTTGGCCAGTAATGGGGTAGGGCCTTGAGTACTTGGATCGTAGGTCGTCTTAATTGCGCTGAAGAATCCTTGCACATTGTGGTTGTTGGCTAGCTGCTGGATTTCTTAAGCTTTCTCCACCCACCATCTGTTCTTTAGATCCTGGTTTTCTGTTGAACCTCGACCTTCAGATGTCTGTAGAGTTGCTTTCTTGCCCTCGAGTTGTGTTGCTGCTTCCAGTCCAAGAATGCCTTGCAATCTTATTGCAATTATATAGGGCCCTGGTGAGACTGCACCTGGAGTATTGTGTACAGTTTTGGTCTCCTTACCGAAGGAATTATATACTTGCCATAGAGGGAGTGCAAGAAAGGTTCACCAGACTGATTCCTGGGATGGGAGATTGTCCTATGAGGAAAGATTGAGCAGACTAGGCCTATATTCTCCAGAGTTTAGAAGAATGAGAGGTGATCTCATTGAAACATAGAAACATAGAAAATAGGTGCAGGAGTAGGCCATTCGGCCCCTCGAGCCACCACCGCCATTCAATGAGTTCATGGCTGAACATGCAACTTCAGTACCCCATTCCTGCTTTCTCACCATACCCCTTGAACCCCTAGTAAGGACTATATCTAACTCCTTTTTGAATATATTTGGTGAATTGACCTCAACAACTTTCTGTGGTAGAGAATTCCACAGGTTCACCACTCTCTGGGTGAAGAAATTTCTCCTCATCTCAGTCCTAAATGGCTTACCCCTTATCCTTAGACTGTGACCCCTGGTTCTGGACTTCCTCAACATTGGGAACATTCTTTCTGCATCTAACCTGTCTAAACCCGTCAGAATTTTAAATGTTTCTATGAGATCCCCTCTCATCTTCTGAACTCCAGTGAATACAAGCCCAGTTGATCCAGTCTTTCTTGATATGTCAGCCCCACCATCCTGGGAATCAGTCTGGTGAACGTTCGCTGCACTCCCTCAATAGCAAGAATGTCCTTCCTCAAGTTGGGAGACCAAAACTGTACACAATACTCCAGGTGTGGCCTCACCAAGGCCCTGTACAACTGTAGTAACACCTCCCTGCCCCTGTACTCAAATCCCTTCGCTATGAAGGCCAACATGCCATTTGCTTTCTTAACCGCCTGCTGTACCTGCATGCCAACCTTCAATGACTGATGTACCATGACACCCAGGTCTCGTTGCATCTCCCCTTTTCCTAATCTGTCACCATTCAGATAATAGTCTGTCTCTCTGTTTTTACCACCAAAGTGGATAACCTCACATTTATCCACATTATACTTCATCTGCCATGCATTTGCCCACTCACCTAACCTATCCAAGTCGCTCTGCAGCCTCATAGCATCCTCCTCGCAGCTCACACGGCCACCCAACTTAGTGTCATCTGCAAATTTGGAGATACTACATTTAATCCCCTCATCTAAATCATTAATGTACAATGTAAACAGCTGGGGCCCCAGCAGAGAACCTTGCGGTACCCCACTAGTCTCTGCCTGCCCTTCTGAAAAGTACCCATTTACTCCTACTCTTTGCTTCCTGTCTGCCAATCAGTTCTCAATCCACGTCAGCACACTACCCCCAATCCCATGTGCTTTAACTTTGCACATTAATCTCTTGTGTGGGACCTTGTCGAAAGCCTTCTGAAAGTCCAAATACACCACATCAACTGGTTCTCCCTTGTCCACTCTACTGGAAGCATCCTCAAAAAATTCCAGAAGATTTGTCAAGCATGATTTCCCTTTCACAAATCCATGCTGACTTGGACCTATCATGTCACCTCTTTCCAAATGCGCTGCTATGACATCCTTAATAATTGATTCCATCATTTTACCCACTACCGATGTCAGGCTGACCAGTCTATAATTCCCTGTTTTCTCTCTCCCTCCTTTTTTTAAAAGTGGGGTTACATTGGCTACCCTCCACTCCATAGGAACTGATCCAGAGTCTATGGAATGTTGGAAAATGACTGTCAATGCATCCGCTATTTCCAAGGCCACCTTCTTAAGTACTCTGGGATGCAGACCATCAGGCCCTGGGGATTTATCGGCCTTCAATCCCATCAATTTCCCCAACACAATTTCCCGACTAATAAGGATTTCCCTCAGTTCTTCCTTCTTACTAGACCCTCTGACCCCTTTTATATCCGGAAGGTTGTTTGTGTCCTCCTTAGTGAATACCGAACCAAAGTACTTGTTCAATTGGTCTGCCATTTCTTTGTTCCCAGTTATGACTTCCCCTGATTCTGACTGCAGGGCACCTACATTTGTCTTTACTAACCTTTTTCTCTTTACATATCTATAGAAGCTTTGGCAGCCCATTTTAATGTTCCCTGCAAGCTTCCTCTCATACTCTATTTTCCCTGCCCTAATCAAACCCTTTGTCCTCCTCTGCTGAGTTCTAAATTTCTCCCAGTCCCCGGGATTCGCTGCTATTTCTGTCCAATTTGTATGCCACTTCCTTGGCTTTAATACTATCCCTGATTTCCCTTGATAGCCACGGTTGAGCCACCTTCCCTTTTTTATTTTTACGCCAGACAGGGATGTACAATTGTTGTAGTTCATCCATGTGGTCTCTAAATGTCTGCCATTGCCCATCCACTGTCAACCCCTTAAGTATCATTCGGCAATCTATCCTTGCCAGTTCACGCCTCAGACCTTCAAGGTTACCCTTCTTTAAGTTCTGGACCATGGTCTCTGAATTAACTGTTTCATTCTCCATCCTAATGTAGAATTCCACCATATTATGGTCACTCTTCCCCAAGGGGCCTCGCACAATGAGATTGCTAATTAATCCTCTCTCATTACACAACACTCAGTCTAAGATGGCCTCCCCCCTAGTTGGTTCCTCGACATATTGGTCTAGAAAACCATCCCTTATGCACTCCAGGAAATCCTCCTCCACCATATTTTTTCCAGTTTGGTTCACCCAATCTCTATGCATATTAAAGTCACCCATGATTACTGCTGCACCTTTATTGCATGCACCCCTAATTTCCTGTTTGATGCCCTCCCCAACATCACTACAACTGTTTGGAGGTCTGTACACAACTCCCACGAGCGTTTTCTGCCCCTTGGTATTCCGTAGCTCCACCCATACCGATTCCACATCATCCAAGCTAATGTCTTTCCTTACAATTGCATTAATTTCCTCTTTAACCAGCAACACCACTCCACCTCCTTTTCCTTTCTGTCTATCCTTTCTAAATGTTGAATACTCTTGGATGTTGATTTCACAGCCTTGGTCACCCTGGAGCCGTGTCTCCGTGATGCCAACCACATCATATCCGTTAACTGCTATCTGCACAGTTAATTCGTCCACCTTATTCCGAATGCTCCTCGCAATGAGGCACAGAGCCTTCAGGCTTACCTTTTTAACACACTTAGACCCTTTAGAATTTTGTTGCAAAGTGGCCCTTTTTGTTTTTTGCCTTGGGTTGCTCTGCCCTCCACTTTTACTCATCTCCTTTCTGTCTTTTGCTTCTGTCTCCATTTTGTTTCCCTCTGTCTCCCTGCATTGGTTCCCATCCCTCTGCGATATTAGTTTAACTCCTCCCCAACACCACTAGCAAACACTCCTCCGAGGACATTGGTTCCGGTCCTGCCTAGGTGCAGACCGTCCGGTTTGTACTGGTCCCACCTCCCCCAGAACCGGTTCCAATGCCCCAGGAATTTGAATCCCTCCCTGCTGCACCACTGCTCAAGCCACATACTCATCTGAGCTATCCTGCGATTCCCACTCTGACTAGCACGTGGCACTGGTAGCAATCCCGAGATTACTACTTTTGAGGTCCTACTTTTTAATTTAGCTCCTAGCTCCTTAAATTCGTCTCATAGGACCTCATCTCGTTTTTTACCTATATCGTTGGTACCAATGTTCACCATGACAACTGGCTGTTCATCCTCCTTTTGCAGAATGTCCTGCACCTGCTCTGAGACATCCTTGACCTTTGCACCAGGGAGGCAACATACCATCCTGGAGTCTCGGTTGCGGCCGCAGAAACACCAATCTATTCCCCTTACAATTGAATCTCCTATCACTATCGCTCTCCCACTCTTTTTCCTGCCCTCCTGTGCAGCAGAGCCAGCCACGGTGCCATGAACTTGGCTGCTGCTGCTCCCCCCTGATGAGTCATCCCCCTCAACAGTACTCAAAGCGGTGTATCTGTTTTGCAGGGGGATGACCGCACGGGACCCCTGCACTACCTTCCTTGCACTGCTCTTCCTATTGGTCTTCCATTCCCTATCTGGCTGTGGACCCTTTACCTGCGGTAAGACCAACTCACTAAATGTGCTATTCACGTCATTCTCAGCATCGTGGATGTTCTAGAGTGAATTCACCTCCAACACATACAAAATTCTTACAGGGTAGATGCAGGGAGGATGTTTCCTCTGGCTGGGAAGTCTAGAACCAGGGGTCACAGTCTCAGAATCAGGGGTCGGCCATTTAAAACTGAGATGAGGAGAAACTTCTTCACTCAGAGGGTGGTGAATCTTTGGAATTCGCTAACCCAGAGGGCTGTGGCGGCTGAGTCTTTGAGTAAATTCAAGACATGGATCGATAGATTTTTGAATATTATGGGGATGATGGGATATGGGGACAATGCAGGAAAGTAGAGTTGAGGTAGAAGACCAGCCGTGATCTTATTGAATGGCAGAGCAGGCTCAAGGGGCTGAATGGCCTACTCCTGCTCCTAAAGCTTCTGTTCTTAATCTACCATCAGAGACAGAGTGAGCACTTGCACTTTGAAAATGGATCAAACAGCATGGATTTGTGGCAGGTAAGTCATGTCTGATGAATCTAGTTGAATTTTTGAAGTCACTAGCATGGTGGCTAGGGGAGTGTCCATGGATGTTGTCTACATGGACTTCCAGAGGGCATTTAGTAAGGTTCCACACAATAGATTAACAAAAATAAGAATCCACAGAATTGGATGCAACCTTGTGACATGAATTGGTAATAGGTTGGGAGGTAAGAGACAGAGGCTGAGAAATTTGACATCGGCAGAAACCTCGAGTTAATGGCCGCAGCACTACTGGGCGAAAACTCACACTGGGGGCTAAAGATTGTTAGCCCAGTGCTATAACTTACAGTGTAACGCCCTTCTGGTGGTGTTAGTGGAGGCATCCAACTTGAAGTTCGCATCTTGGAGCGACGTTGTGGAGTTCGCAATGAATTGTGAGCAATTAAGAGGGCTATGCTTAAATGGGCAATGCGTTCAGAACTAATTAAAATGAAAATGAAGTGCAAAAAATGCAGTTATCATCTGTTACTGCCTTTCAAAAAAAATAACATTAAAAAGAAGTCCCAAATGGGAGTCTTCAATACTTCATAGAATGGTTGCAGCACAGGAGGCCATTCATAGAAACATAGAAAATAGGTGCAGCAGTAGGCCATTCAGCCCTTCGAGCCTGCACCACCATTCAATATGATCATGGCTGATCATGCAACTTCAGTATCCCATTCCTGCTTTCTCTCCATACACCTTGATCCCTTTAGCCATAAGGGTCACATCTAATTCCCTTTTGAATATATCTAATGAACTGGCCTCAGCTCTTTCTGTGGTAGAGAATTCCACAGGTTCACAATTCTGTGAGTGAAGAAGATTTTCCTCATCTTGGTCCTAAATGGCTTACCCCTTATCCTTAGACTGTGACCCCTGGTTCTGGACTTCCCCAACATCGAAAACATTCTTCCTGCATCTAACCTGTCGAATCCCGTCAGAATTTTATATGTTTCTATGAGATCCCCTCTCATTCTTCTAAATTCCAGTGAATATAAGCCTAGTCAATCCAGTCTTTCTTCATATGTCAGTCCAGCCACCCCGGGAATCAGTCTGCTGAACCTTCGCTGCACTCCCTCAATAGCAAGAATGTCCTTCCTCAGATTAGGAGACCAAAACTGTATACAATATTCCAGGTGTGGCCTCACCAAGGCCCTGTACAGCTTCAGTAAGACCTCCCTGTTTCTATACTCAAATCCTCTCGCTATGAAGGCCAACATTCAACCCATCAAGCCAGTGCTGGCTCGCTGCAAGAGCACTTCAGCTAGTTCCACTCCCCTGCCCTTTCCCTGTCACCCCACAATTTTTTTCCTCAATAAGGTCTCTACTCAGCCTCCTCTGATTCGAAGAAAACAAACCCAGCCTATCCAATCTTTCCTCATAGCTAAAATTCTCCAGTCCAGGCAGAATCCACATAAATCTCCTCTGTACCCTCACTAGTGCAATCACATCCTTCCTATAATATGGTGACCAGAACTGCACGCAGTGCTCTAGCTGTGGCCTAACTAGTGTTGTATACAGTTTAAGCATAACCCCCCTGCTCTTGTACTCTATGCCTTGGCTAATAAAGGCAAGTATTCCATATGCCTTCTTAATCACCTTATCTACCTGGCCTGCTACCTTCAGGGATCTGTGGCCTTGCACTTCAAGGTCCCTTTGTTCCTCTACACTTCTCAGTGTCCCACCATTTAATGTGTATTTCCTTTCCTTGTTAGCCCTCCCCAAATGCATTACCTCACATTTCTCCAGATTGAATTCCATTTGCCATATCCAGGGGGCTCTAGATTTGTTAGTCCCACCCTTTTTCTTTAAGGGAACATACTTGCTCTGAACCCTCAGGAACTCCTCCTTGAATGCTTCCCACTGCTCTGACACTGATTTACTTTCAAGTAGCTTTTTCCATTCCACTTTGGCTAAATCACATCTCAGTTTAGTAAAATTGGCTTTCCCCCAATTGAGAACTTTTAATCCTGGTCTATCTTTGTCCTTTTCCATAACTACCCTAAATCTAACTGAATTATGATCACGAGCATCAAAATGCTCATTCACTGATACCCCTTTCATCTGCCCAACTTCATTCCCCAAAACTTGAAGTCCAGAACCACCCCCTCCCTTGTTGGGCTTGCTACATACTGGCTAAAAAAAGTTCTCCTGAATGCATTTTAGGAATTCCGCTCCCTCTATACCTTTCACACTAATTTTATTTCGGTTAATATTAGGATAGCTGAAATCCTCAACTATTACTGCCCTATAGTTTTTCCACTTCGCAGAAATTTGCCTACATATTTGCTCTACTATCTCCCTTTGGCTGTTTGGGGATCTATAGTACATTCCCAGCTGTGTGATTGCCCCTTTTTTGTTCTTCAATTCAACTCATATGACCTCATTTGATTATCCTTCTAATATATCATCCCTCCTCACAGCTCTAATAGTTTCTTGAATCAATACTGCCACCTCCCTCCCCACCCCTCCTTTTTTATCCCCCTCTCTATCCCATCTGAAAACCCTGTAACCAGGAATTTTGAGCTGCCATACCTGTCCTTCTTTCAGTAATAGCTATAACATCATCGTCCCAAGTGTCTATCTGTACTCTCAGCTCATCTGCCTTATTCCCGAGACTCCTTGCATTGAAGTATATACCATTTAATCTGCCAAACTCCGTAATTGTCTATTTTCTAGCCTTTGTTTCCTCTGCCTTCCAAATTCAGTTTCTAATTTTCTGCTTTCCAATACAGCTTTGCTTCTCTCCCTTCTGAATCTACTCTCAGGTTCCCATCCCCCAAGCTGGTCTAAACCCTCCCCAACAGCACTAGCTTGAACTGTATAAAACACTAGTTAGGCCACAGCTAGAGTACTGTGTGCAGTTCGAGTCACCACATTACAGGAAAGATGTGATTGCACTAGCGAGGGCACAAAGGAGATTTACGAGGATGCTGCCTGGACTGGAGAATTTTACCTATGAGGAAAGATGGGATAAGCTGGGTTTGTTTTCTTCGGAACAAAGGAGGCTGAGGAGAGACCTTATTGAGGTGTATAAAATTATGAGGGACATAGATAGAGTGGATAGGAAGGATCTATTTCGCATAACAGAGTCAACAACCAGTGGGCATAGATTTAAAGTAATTGGTAGGAGATTTAGAGGGGATTTGAGGGAGAATTTTTTCACCCAGAGGATTGTGGTGGTCTGGAACTCACTGCCTGAAACATAGAAACATAGAAAATAGGTGCAGGAGTAGGCCATTCGGCCCTTCGAGCCTGCACCACCATTCAATAAGATCATGGCTGATCATTCACCTCAGTATCCCTTTCCTGCTTTCTCTCCATACCCTTGATCCCTTTAGCAGTAAGGGCCATATCCAACTCCCTCTCGAATATATCTAATGAACTGGCATCAACAACTCTCTGTGGAAGAGAATTCCACAGGTTAACAACTCTCTGAGTGAAGAAGTTTTTCCTCATCTCGGTCCTAAATGGCTTACCCCTTATCCTTAGACTGTGACCCTGGTTCTAGACTCCCCCAACATCAGGAACATTCTTCCTGCATCTAACCTGTGCAGACCCGTCAGAATTTTATATGTTTCTATGAGATCCCCTCTCATTCTTCTAAACTCCAGTGAATACAGGCCCAGTTGATCCTCATATGTTAGTCCTGCCATCACGGGCATCAGTCTGGTGAACCTTCGCTGCACTCCCTCAATAGCAAGAACGTCCTTCCTCAGATTAGGAGACCCAAACTGAACACAATATTCCAGGTGAGGCCTCACCAAGACCCTGTACAGCTGTAGCAAGACCTCCCTGCTCTTATACTCAAATCCCCTAGCTATGAAGGCCAACATGCCATTTGCCTTAAGGGTGGTAGAGGCAGAGACCCTCACCACATTTAAAAAGTACTTGGATGTGCACTTGACGTGCCGTAACCCACAGGGCTACAGACCAAGAGCTGTAAAGTGGTTTTAGGTTGGATAGCTCTTTGTTGGCCGGCACGCACACGATGGGATGAAATGGCCTCCTGCCGTGCTGTAAATTTCTTTGATTCTATGATTCACTGAAAGATACTTGCTCCACTTGACCTACCTCATTCCCAGAACCAGATCCAGCAATACCTCCTTCCTCGTTGGGCCGGAAACATACTGATCAAGAAAGTTCTCCTGCACACACTTCAGAAATTCTTCCCCTTCTCTGCCCTTTACACTATTACTATCCCAGTCTACATTAGGAGTAATGAATTCCCCCATTATCATTATTCTATAGTTCTTGCATCTCTCTGTAATTTCTCTGCAAATTTGCTCCTACATATTGTTTCCACTATTGGTGGCCTACAGAATACACCTAGTTGTTTAATGGCACTGCTATTATTTCTTAACTCTAACTATATAGATTCCGTCCATGAACCCTCCAGGATATCCTCACTCTCCAGCACTGTAACATTCTCCTTAACCAATACTGCCACACCACCTCCTATCTTTCCTTCCCTATCGTTCCTGAACACTTTATATCCAGGAGCTATGCTAAACCTGTATCGAACCTTGGTTAGACCACACTTAGAGTACTGCGTACAGTTCTGGTCGCCATATTATAAAAAGGGTACAGAGGCACTGGAGAGGTGCAGAGAAGATTTACAAGGATGATACCAGAAATGCAAGGATATATATATGTCAGGAAAGGATGAACAGGCTGTGTCTCTTTTCTCTTGAAAAGAGAAATCTGAGAGGTGAACTAATAGAGGTCTTTAAAATTATGAAAGGTTTTGATAGAGTGGATACAGAGAGAATGTTTCCACTTGTGGGGATGAGCATAACTAGAGGCATTCAATATAAGATAGTCACCAAGAAATCCAATGTGGAATTCAGAAGAAAATTCTTTACCCAAAGAGTGATGAGAATGTGGAACTCGCTCCCACAGGGAGTGGTTGAAGTGAATAGTATTGATGCATTTAAGGGGATTCCAAAGGAGGCATATGAGGGAGAAGGGAATAAAGGGTTATGTGGATAGATTTAGATGAGGAAATTCAGGAGGAGGCTCGAGTGGAGCATAAACGCCGGTATGGATTGGTTGGGCTGAATGATCTGTTACCGTGCCGTATAGCCTATGTAGTATTATGTAGCGGCCTCAGGAGCAGCATGGAGGCCCCAACCTACGTGAGAACACCAGCGGCAGGCCGGGGCCATAAAAGGAGCGACGAATGGCCTCGGGAGCAGCGTGGTGGCATACTACTTCAGGGAGCAGTGCAAGCTGGTGCAGGAGGGTAACGGCAGTGAAGAGTGACATCATCAAGTTCCAGGTCAGTGATTGGAGTGTGGGCAGATACAGCAGGAGCGGCGAGATCGGGGTGAAGGAGCGGCGAGAGACTGTGGAAGGATGTGATCGGGGCCCAGCAGAGTTCGGGGCCAGGGGCCCAGGGGTAGCACAGGCCAGTCCACATTGCGATATCCGTGCAGCAGAGCAGGTCTCCAGTCGTCTTGGGTAACCCTTGCCACTGGACCAAGACCGAGCTCTGTCAAGCCCGTGTGGTAGTTGGTGTGCCATGGCCACCACACATTAAAAAAATCCACGCACAGGTATCTTCCACCCTTCGGGATGTAGTTCAGGACCTGGAATATTAGGTCTTCATTGAAACACCTGTGAACTCATCCTTTTTTGGTGTGGATGCAAGTCATCCTCGCTTCGAGGGACTGCCGATGATGATGATGATGATGTCGTATTTAGTACCCAATCTGAGTATGCATCAGGTCAAGGTCAGATCAGGTCTACATCTCAGGTTATGTTCTCATTGATACTATAACGACACTCATTTTATGATGTTTCCAAACAATCAAACCGATACCTTGATGAAACTCTGTATAAATAGTAAACAACAATGCTTTAATAATAAAAAATCCTTACACTTTGAAATTAATCGACAATGACAACAATTTAGAACAAGACAGGGCAAGTTTTTGCAAGACCATCATTTGTCATTTGCATCCATTTTCTCCACAGAAGCAACTACAAGTATAACATTACATCTACATCTCAGGTTATGTTCTCACTGATACTATGACGACACAAATCTATTTCTAGATTTTTGGTGGCTAACTTCGTCAATGATTTTCGAGAAGTCAAGTTCGCTCAGTACTTCGCTCTCGATGCTCATGATTGAAAGACTATTAAGTTGATCTTGTCTCATTCGTTTTTTGCGTTTTAGTTTTGAGAAGGACCGCTCACCACTGCAATTTGATACCATCATCCAGATATATCCGAAGAGCTATTTCAATGTTAGAAAAGCTTTGAGTGAGGGCGTGTATATGGAGGAATTGGTACATTCTCAGCTCTGCTGACTTAGTTTGTTTGACACAAATTAAGGTTTGAAGCTCTGTTGAGGATGCCACCAAGCTAGAAAACTGGATGAATTCACTTTCAATCACAGGTTCCAGATCTTTAGGATAGGAGTGGGCAAGATTTGCTGTGGCTTGCTTAATCTCATGAGTCAATAGAGCGGCTACTTTGGACAGGAACCTAAACTTACAGTTGATTTCCTTGTATGCTTCAAGTCAGTGTTTCAAGGTACTGATTAGTTGATCAATGATGACAGGAACACTTCAGTTTTGAATTTCTCCTTGGGTGACAGCACTGTGTTTTCAGCATTTCCATCGTCATAGCAACGGTTGCATACCCGGACATGCCTCTGAGCTGAATTGTACTCGTGTGGCCACACAATTTAATCCCTAGGTCTTCGAAGTCCTCAAACTCTGTCCACTGGGTCTTGACAAAATCGACAAGGGACTCAAGTAAGGTCACCATAACATTCAGATTCAAGCCAGTTTCTTGAAGTGAGAGATTTATCAAGTGAAAGCGTTTCAAGACTGTATTCGAAGTAACAATGAGAATCGCTGAATCCAGTTCCCCCAGTTTGTCAAGGATCGACTGAGCTTCATTTCGGCATTCAAATTTCTGTTCCATGCCAGTTGCCAGGGATCCAACACTTTGCATGGGGGAGTGTAACCTTTGAGCAGAGCTTACACTGCTTCATACCTTGCTGACCATCGAGTAGCAAAAAGCTGTTTGACGACAGACAGCCCTAAAGCTTTAGTTTTTCATAAAGCAGTTGCCAGCGATACGCTGATGCAGAGAGAAAAGTGTCAAAAAAATCTGACGATCACTGGGCTGCACTCGGCACTGTTTTTCCCCACAAGGTTGAATGAGTGCACTGTGCATGGTATAAACGTCACATATGGGCATTGCTCTTTGGACACCAATGTATTTCTCATTCATATTTGAAACATTATCATAAGATATGTCGATCCCGTTCTCAACCAGAAAGGCCAGTATTATTTCTGCTATTTCTTATCCAGTATGACCGATTATCGACAACCTTTTTAGGAACCTTTCCTCAGGACCAGTCGGTAGAACATCGCGGATAACAAATGTCAGCTGATCTGTGTGTGTAACATCTTGCCTTGAATCAATAGATATTGAATGGAACTTCACTAATTTCAATTCCTGGATAATCGCCTCAAATACTTTGCCACCCATCAGACTAATCAGTTCTTCACAATTGGTGGAAAACAAGTATGAAGTATGCCCCTTGCCTTTGTTGGCGAACCGCTTGATGTGTTCAGTAAGAAATGCACCGTAGTTTGCGAGAACCTCCAACACACCCAGATAATTACCATTACTTGGAGAACCGACGATTTTGTCTGTGCCTCGCAATGAAAGATCTCGTTGACAGAGAAACGTTATCACACAGACAGCCCGCTCTAGTATCGTGCATCAGTACTGCCATTAATTGTCAAACTGGAAGACAATAGGACCATCCACACACCCAGTGCCTGCTTGTCTAGTGCACATTACTACCAGGGCTTCTCTATGCTACTGGCTGTTTCCGTGAGATGAAATCCTCTGATCGCCATGCTTCCAGTCATTAAACCCATGAGTAAAGTGGCTACTTGTTCGTGCTGTGACCTTGCAAGCAAAGCTGTATACTCTACTGTTTGAAGGTGAATAGCAGAGCCACGTTCGCTCCACACGTTCCCCTGTCAGCGGGTGCACACGTGTGACAGCAGTATCGGCGACATCCTTCCTTGGCATGAATCACGCCAGAGTTTTGGAAGTCTTTATCACAGTTTTGGCAGTCCTCACTACCTTTTGCAATCCAATGGTTTTGCATCTCTTCTGAGATATTGTCTCCCCACAATCCAATGTAGCTCATAAGTTGCGACTCTTTCAGCTCTGTAAGGATTCGGCGAAAACAACGACAGCAAAAGCATAAACTTTTGGACTTAAACTTTTCGACAAACTTTTGGACTTTAAGTTTTGACCATTGCTTTTAACTTGGCTGTTACTGCAGAAGGGCAGACAGCATGACGTGGGACAGGTCCAAACATGTTCCACAGGAATATGCATCAGGTGGGCAGGAATGGATCAATGGCTGAAATGGCAGGAAGATGGCCGATGGGGGGCCCTTTGTCATGTAATGGGAACCCATCAGTGAGAGATCAAGAAGATTGGTTGGTGCTCAAGACACAAAGGAAGCTTTTCGACCACCTGGACTTGTTGAAGCCTTGTCCCCAGGAACAGGACAGTTGACAAAGACACTGTCCGAAAAGATGTTTCATTTGCTCTTTCAGTTCGACTGCCTTAGGTGAAGGACTAACTTTTGGCGCAAGAAGAAGCATTTTTGCAGGTATAAGAGAGGCAGTTTTGGCTGTCATCTCTTTCTCTCTCTCCTCTTCTACGCTTGCTTGCTTTGTTCAACGCACTCAAAGACTGGGCACTCTGTCTGGGACTGAGAGAAGAAACACCATCTACGAGCAAAGAGAGGCTCGCTCATCGGGAGAAGCAGCGAGTAAGCCACAGGGGTAATTAGTGAACATTTATCCCAGCCCACACATCTTTAAGACCACCGCATAGTGTGAAGGGGTCCCAACCAAGCCTTAGGGGTATAGTGGGGAGGTTTTCTGCACGGATCATAGGTGTACGCACATTCTGTTGGACAGATTTGGTGCTGCCCTATTGAACTAAGCAGGGGTGTTTTAGTCGTGGGTACTTCACGTTAGGGACCTGTTCAGACGGGCCAGGGTTGTGTGTTGTACTGTGTCTGTTTGTTTTACACCACCAGGGTGTGTTTTACTGGGTGCAGGTGTGTGCTTTTACTTGTATAAAAGCATTGTGATGGTTGAGACCAAAAGACCTGGCTTAAGCTGTGTATTTCTGTTCACCACTATAATTCCGGTGTCTAGAACTGTTGTAAGGGGGATGATTTGAAACCACCAAGGGCAAAACCACTTACACTCAGCATGCGCCAGTTGGTTTTCATCTTCTTCAACTTTTTGGATTTGGAGCTCCAACTCGGCCAACTCCGGGTCCGGTGCCTCTAGTGGTTCCGTTGTTGATGTTGACTGCACAGCGTCATCATGATTTTGAGCTTTTAATTGGAAAAAATGATCTAGTTTAAGCAGTTTAGCTACTCCTTGTCTCTTTTGCTCCTCGCATAGTTGGTGCTCTTTCCTCTTTTTCGCCCCTGATTTGTGTGCAGAATGCATCATAGCAGTGATTGCACCCCGCATAGCACACACTCACAATGCACATGGCATCATGTGTATTTACAAAACACTGGGTATAGCTGCTTGCTCATCATTTTTAATTTAGTATAAATACACATGTACGTATAAATATTTATCACAATACATCTAGATAATTATAAAGCCAAATAAATAACAATGAACTCAATAATAATAAGAAGAACAAATATTAATATTAATCCTAATTTACTCATCTTGAAAGTCCAGCATCTGTTCTGGTGCTCAGATAGCATACTAACTACATGAACTGGGACCAGACCTTACAGCTAGTACCTGTTATGCACGTATTATGTACATTCTTCACCAATAGGTAAACAAATAGTGTCTGAAGCAGTGATAATAACAACACAAAATAATGACAAAAACGTGATTAGATAATTCTACAAGCATTAGTGTTATATTAGACCATGTCATTTTTCAGTACAACTCATTGGGCCAGAAGTGTTGGCTGGCACCACCCTGCCAGGCACTGCAGGCGTCTAGAGTCTGTTTACATCAAGTCGAGAATAACATGCGCCCGAGCCCTCGTGGCTTCACCCCGCTCTTGCTACGTCACTTATGTCAATGCTGTTTACCCTAACCCTTAATCCCACCCTATATGGGCCCCACTCTAAGCTTGGGCCCCAGGTGACCGCCACATCCACCCCCACTTAATCTGTTCCTGCACATGCATATACTTTAAACCTACCTTAGACTTCCAGTGTTCTATCTTAGTCTGACCCCACCTAATACCTTACTATTTCTTACTTTAGTGCTATCAGTCTCTCCCAGTCCTTCGTGTCCTTTGTTTCTCCTTTCTAATACTACAGCCTGGTGCCCATCCCCCTGTCAACTTAGTTTAAACCCTCCGCAACACACTAGCAAACCTCCCCATGAAGATATTGGTACCGGCTCTATTGAGATGCAACCCATCTGGCCTGTACAGGAGCGACCACCCCCAGAACTGGTCCCAATGCCTCAGGAATCTAAAGCACTCCCTCCTGCACCTTCTCTCCAGCAGCGCATTCATCTGCTCTACCCTCCTATTCCATACTCACTCGAGCGTGACACTGGAAGTAATCCAGAGATTACTACCTTTGAGGTCTTGCTTTTTAATCTCCTTCTAATACTTAAAGCTGAATTCCCTTCCAAACCTCAAAAAATGGGAAAACTAACTGAAATGGCTCAGCAAGCCAGGGAAGGGGTACCTTCCAGCTTTGTGCAGGGGGTCAACACTGCAAGAGGGGGCAGAAGGCCCTCCAGAAAGAATGATGTGGGACCACATCACCAAGGCTGTCACTGCCAGCAGTGTCACCTCCACCAACTGGCTCCAGTGCCCAAAGAAGCTTCATGACCTCAGACCACTGGTCAAGATCAGTGAATGCACCTTCAAAAGCCGTCTCCTACCAACTGCACCACTAGCCTCACACACTGCTCAATGCACGCCCCCCACCCACCACCTTCAATCACTCAACTACCAACAATCTAAACCAATCACGGGGCACATCTCCCATTCCTAGCCTCACCTCCCCCCCTTGGAGGAGATGGTGCAGGCCATTCTTGGCAGGGCCAATGCTGAGCCCTTGGCCAGCGGCAGGGCAGAACAGATACAAGTTGCCGGTATCCTCATACATTATCCTCTTTCCGGCATGCACCTCTTGCCTTCTCGCTTTCCCCTCACTACAACTCTACCCTTGTGCCTTCCTCATTTCACACATACAAGAAATGCAGCCTGCCCATCCACTGGTTGGCCAAGAAGAGGGAGAGAAGAGTGAAGAAGAAGAAACACTGACACTTGATTTGACACTCCCACCACTAGCTCCTCAAGATCAACCAACAATGTCCCCCACTGCAAGTCAGCAGCCTTCCACCAGTCATGCTGCAGCCACTGGGGCAGCATTGAGTGACATCAGTAGGATACGCAAAGACACACACAAGACAGTCACTAACGAAATGCATAAGAGCGACGAGTTGATTTCTTGATGTTATATTGGATAGATAGATGTGTGATTAGAAAGTTTGCTTTTATTTCAGCATTGTGGCCAAGAGGATGCTGTAATGGTCAGTAACAGAGGGAAGGTAAGGTGGAGGACAAATGTTGAAAGGGGAATTGGGGTTGTGGTCACTGGTACCTCAGGCAGATGATTTCATCCCAGATATCCCGGCCAGAAAAGAGCTGTCTAAGTTGCATCTTTCCTTCTGCTTCCTTCTCTTCAGCTTCTTCCTCTTCTGTTCCTTCCTCTTCTGTGTTTTCCTCTTCCCTCTGCAAGTGGATGCTATAAATCTGAAATGACAGCATAAAATGCTGGAAATAGTCAGCTGGCCAGGCAGCATTTTGACCTGAGACGTTTACTCTGTTTCTCTTTCCACAGATGTTGCCTGACCTGCTGAATATTTGCAGCATTTTCTGTCTTCTTAGTGGCCTTCCTTTACCATCTGAGGCCTTGCACGTATCCAGCAGCACTCTCTACACACTTTAAAAACATTTAACATCTATTGCAGCAAGCCACTACTTCACGAACATCATTACAAAAACAGTCCAAAAGCTTAAATCCAAACTTACCTGAAAGATGTGTGTGTCCCTTTAAGAGGTGCCGACAGCACCTCTGTGACTCTGCTTGCAGACTGCGTTTACTTGACATGCTTAGAACCCAGTGATGAATTCAATGCTGGAGGCGAAGTTCGCAGAGCGTGACGTTAAATCAGCAATGCATGCCGACTGATGCCACCACTCCGACATTGTTCTTTGCAGGGTGATACTTCACAATGGCAGTGGTACCGGAACTTTGAAAATGGAGGATGCTTTCTTAATGGCGAGAGACTAAGAGCTGTTGAAGAGCAAAAGGTGTCCATGTACACAAATTGTTAAAAGCTAAAGCACAGGTATAAAAAGTAATCAAACAAGCTAATGGAATGTTGGCCTTTATCTCAGCAGGACTGGAACACAAAGGGGAGGAAGTTATGCTTCAGCTGTATGGAGTTTCGGTCAGATCCCATCTGTTGTACTGTGTTCAGTTTTGGTCACTGAACCTCAGGAAAGATATATTGGTCTTGGAACGGCTAATACACAGTTACACCAGAGTGATACCAGGGCTTAAAGGGTTATATTGTGAGAGCGGGTTCCATAAACTTGGCTTTTATTTGGATTTAGCTGGATGAGGGATGATCCAATTGAGATTTTTAGAATGATTAGAGAATTCAATAGCGTAACTGCAGAGAAAGTATTTCTTGTGGTGGGGGAGCTCCAGAACATGGGCCATAATATTAGTAAGTTGGAGTGTGGCCACTCGGGTGATGTCAGGACCCACATTTTCACACAAAGGCTGGTGCAAATCTGGAATTCTACCCCCAGAAAGCTGTGGAAACTGGGTCAATTGGAAATTTCAAGACTGCGATCGCTAAATGTTTGTTAGGTAAGGATATCAAAGGATGTGAGGTCAAAGGCGAGTAAATAGAGTTGAGATACAGATCATCAATAATCTGACTGAGTGGCAGAACTGGCTCGAAGGAGTGAATGGCCTTTGGAGGAGTAAGAACAGGAGTGAAAGGAGCAGGAGCAGCACAAAGAGGGAGAAGGCATGAGAGGAGCTGCCAGAGTCTTCGAGAGCATCTCATCAAAGATCGCTTCATGTGAACCATCCCTCCCATCCCCAACAGTCACACCGACCTTATCACCATCGTCCTCACTGCCATCATCAAATTAATTTCCTTCAGTCCAACCTAATGGGGCTTTCCCTCACTTCACGACACACATTAATACCAACACCAAATGGGTCATTTCTTTAATCCAATTCAATTCCATCTGAGTCTAATATATAACAGTAATAATTAAGAATCACCCTTGTGTAAACCTTTGGGGCTGGATTTTTGGCTTTGATGTTTTTGGGGCGATAGTGGTGGCGGGGCAGGAAAGTTAGCGCCCGGGAACAGTTTGCGCCGCAGTAAGTAAGTTTGGGCAGCTGGGCCCTGAGTCAGGGGGCGCAGCACTCTTAGGACGCGAGGATGGGAAACTCCCGAGATAAAGAGGCGGGCCGGGAGCACTCCGAGAGATGCAGGGCTGGGGGAGGGGGGGCGGGGAGGGACCTTAAAAAACTCACAAAAACATTCTCAAAACATTGTCCATGCCACCACAACACAAATCGCAAAAACAATTAAAAGAAAAATCAATCATACTTACCTCAGGAGACCATTACTTACCTCTTCGCTGCTGGGATGGTTGGACCGCCCTGATTTCCCAGCTGGTCAGTGCGAGGCGTAATTTGTGGTATACGGGTCGGGCAAGAATCAAAAACTTGCGCCGGTGTTGCAACCAGCGGCATTGTACACCGGGTGCAGCTCTTCTAGGCGGTGCTGCGTCGCCGCTAATCCACACCCGAGGATCGCTGTGGGGCGCTGGAGGCTGACTGCCCGGTCAAAACACTTCATCGCCCCCATTGTCACCGCTCCGGGGCGACAAGCAAGCAGAGAAGACCCAAAAATCCAGCCCTCGGTGCCTGCCTTCTGTGCACGTTTACCTATCCTAGTGCCCAGTGAAGTGTTTCCTCAATGGTTGCAGCTTGGGAGATTGAAGGCTACTGAGGCCAATTCATATGGCTGTGGTGGGCGACCCTTGGAAACTCTGGGCCTTGAGGGCCGGCTGCAGACTGCACAATCTCAGAGTGGGCTAGGCTGTCTGGGCCCAGCTAGTGTGGCACTACTAAGAACATTGGTGGAGTGGGTGTCGGGGAACAGGCATGCTGTCATCCTGAGAGAGAACAGTAGGCTCGTCTCCCATGAAGCAGAAGGCCACTCTCCTGCGACTGTGCCTCAACACGCCCATGATTCTGCATGAGAACAGAATGAAGAAGTGATGCAATGCTCTGGAAGACCCTATCAACAGAAGCCTCAGAGTCAAGAAGGCAGCCAGCTGAGATTCCACACCAGCAATGTATGCTGCCTGGGAAACCTGTCAGCAGAGGCTCTGTCATGGTGGGCGCCACTCTGTCCATTTTGGACCGGCTGGTCTCCATGGTCTGTGTAAAACCTCAACAGGCTGGAGTTGGACCCCTCCATGCTCTGTGACATTGTGCATAAGCTTACTGGCATGCCTCCCAGCGCATCTAGAATTTCCCGGTGTTTTCCCATCAGCTTTCTTTGGTAAACTGGGCCTTCAAAGTCAACATGTGAGTCCTTTGCAGCAAAGGTATAATGTGAACGTGCCCTCCAGTGAGCTGGCACCTGTAATGTCCTATAAGCCTTGTGCATAAGCCCTTGCACAATTCCGGCCACTGATTCACACATGGAGATCCTTCCTCTAGCTTGGACTCTAAAGTACATATAAGAACATAAGAACATAAGAAATAGGAGCAGGAGTAGGCCATACAGCCCCTCGAGCCTTCTCCGCCGTTCAATAAGATCATGGCTGATCTGATCCTGGACTCAGCTCCACTTACCTGCCCGCTCCCCATAACCTCTTATCCCCTTATCGTTTAAGAAACTATCTATTTCTGTCTTAAATTTATTCAATGTCCCAGCTTCCACAGCTCTCTGAGGTAATGAATTCCACAGATTTATAACCCTCCAAGAGAAGAAATTTCTCCTCATCTATTTTAAATGGGCGGCCCATTATTCTAAGATGATGTCCTCTAGTTCTAGTCTCCCCCATCAGTGGGAACATCCTCTCCGCATCTACCTTGTCAAGCCCCCTCATAATCTTATATGTTTCGATAAGATCACCTCTCATTCTTCTGAATTAAATGAGTAGAGGCCCAACCTACCCAACCTTTCCTCATAAGTCCACATGGTGCCAGTCTCTGAGATGGTGCTGACGAGGATCAGATCGAGTGATTCAGCTTCTTCAGGAAGGCTGACCTCCTCTTCTTGAAGTGACAGAGGGCCACCTACATATTCAGCAGCTGGAAATCAAACTTTCTAAGTTTGGCCTGGCTCTGGGATCTCTGCGGATCCCCCTGGTCGGTGGGGATCTGGAGCTGACCATAGAGCTATGTTTCACTGGGCACCATTGCACTGGGGGCTCATCAATAACTCCAGCAGAAAAGTGAGGCAGGTGGTTTGAGAGTACCTCTTGCTGTCTCAATACATTGTATGAATGGCCTGCACCTGCTGTAGCTTCACCTCCGTCTGCCTACTAAGAGGGAAGCCCCAGAAATCCCAGGGAAACATAAAAGGGTTGGAGACTTTGCCAATCGTGCCTCAATCCCTTTCTCCTGACTTTTCTGCCTAAGGAAATGGCCATTTCTCAGGGTCAAAGTTCAGGAGAATTGGCCTCAAAATGCTTTGAGATTCTTAATGGGATTTTTTCAGTCTTTTTTATGTAATCGTTCACTTTGGCATTCATTACGAACGGATAAAACCCAAGGCTGACACTCAGATCTAACTGGCTTACACGGCTTCCAAGAAAGGTTGTGAACCCTGAAGGATTGTCATGGAGTCTCCACCAATGAAAGATTAATGTCTGCGAGCTATCCGAGAAAAGGATCATAGGGCATTACATTTTTTTTTCCTTTGTCACTATTTCTCAACGCTTTTGTTTATTAGTTGTAGAAGTATTAGCGATGCAGATAAAAGGCTGTTGGACTGACTGTCAAGAATCATCCAAACGGGTAATGAAGAGTCTGTTTGCTTTCTAGTTGCTGTGAGAGGGCGGAAAGTCACGATGATAGACGTGACAGGCGAGCAATGGTGGGAGCACGGGGGTGGGGCTGTTGGGGGTGTGAGGTAATGTCCTAAAATTTCCAGGAATACATCCATTCACAGTTGGTAATACTACTTCCCACACCTCACAACAAAGGCACTTTTGCTCACTAGGTGAGTGTCTTTGAACAATCACAGATTGAGCAAAACACATTCATAATCAAGGATATATTCCAGGCAGATAATACTCCTCCACACGGCAGCATCACATCCTCTTGAGTATCAGGCTAATGGTTCTGGTCTGCCTTTAAAAACAGGTTATCCTTTTAATAGCCTTGTCTTTAGGAATAACAACAGTTAGCACCAGGTGGGTCGGTGAGCACGGGGGAGGGGGGGGGGGGGGTCAGTGAGCACGGGGGGGGTCAGTGAGCACGGCGGGGGGGGGGGGTCAGAGAGCTCAGGGGGGGCGGGTGGTTTGGTGAGCACATACAGAGGTGACATATGGCAGAAAGGCTCGCGTTGTACCTGAGCAACTTCTGACATTTTCTGCATAGCCACGAATAGACACGGATCACACCGATTAAAGAGCTGAGATTGCCAGCGCTCACGGGGTGCGACAGGGTTTTTGTCCGGACACGGCGGCCAGAGTGCCCATCCCCGGAATTGCTCCCCGGGTCTCCTCCTGTGTAAACTGGTATGCACCGTACTCTGCAATTAGCGCCCAGAGCTGACTGCTTTGCACCCCTCGAGGGAAATTGCCGCGCGGGATGCGAGGTCGGTGTGGGGCGTTGCCACCGACGGCTTCTCAGGGCATCTCTAAAGAGGCTGCAGAGTTCACAGCGGTCCTCCCCTTTAAAAGAAGGGGAGGGACGTTGTGACGCATCAGTGTGACGTGGCATGTCCGCAACGCGCTGACATCATCAGCGGGTGCTGATGTGCCGAGCACGTGCTGAGCATCGTGCCCCGCGAACGCAGCGCGAATGCTCCGTTACCCCAACCAACTTTTTCTCAATCAGTGAGGCAAATTCCAGGCTGGTGACGCACTGCTCTCGCTGGCACTAAAACATCAGTGAATTGGAAGTGACCGCCTCAAACCCAGTGCAGGGCAATTTCAGCCTCCGAGTGTAAAAGGTGTAATTCTCACTGCGCTTTACCTTATGTCAGGAACGTGTGGAAATCAATTTAAAGTGTTACAGAAAGCTAATGGCAGCCATTAGAAGAACTACTGAGAGACATGGAGGATGGATTGAAATTGTGATTAGAGGGAGGGAATTTACTGATGAGGAATATCTGAGTTAATGTTAAAGGAAGGTGACTGATCATTATGTCTCGCATCTGTCTAGCTGGTGGCAACCATCTCTCATTCTTAATGATTCCACCCTTCATTGCCTTGTCATCTATCAATAACAAATTGCATTTACAGGAGTGTTATCAGACACAATGTGACACCAAGCCACATGAGGAGATATTAGGACAGGTGACTAAAAGCTTGGACAAAGAGGTAGGTTTTAAGAAGTGTCTTAAAGAAGGTGAGAGAGGTAGAGAGATTTCGGGAGGGAATTCCAGAGTTTAGGCGCTAGGCAGCTGAAGACACAGCCACTGATGGTGGAGCGATTAAAATTGTCGATTCGCAAGAGGCCAGAATGGGAGGAGCGCAGTGTCTTGCGGGTAGGGGTTGTCGGCTGGAGGAGGTTACAGAGAGAGGGAGGGGTGAGGCCACGGAGGGGTTTGAAAACAAGGATGAGAATTTTTTAATTGAGTCATTCATTCCACAACTTCTCCCTCTCTAAAGCTGCCTCCAAGGAGCTTGATTTCCTTTGTTGTGCCGAACGCTTACTTTCCCCATTAAAGCCTCTCTATCTGTCCAAGAGCTGAGCATTGATCCAGATGGAAGGCCAGGACGTTGCCGGAGGAGTGGAGGCCCGAACTTTGCCCCGAGCGCGAGGGCGGGTAGAGAAGGTAGGGCCCAAACCTGTGGTCGGAGCTGGTTGGAGGCTCACCAGACGCCCTCGGGGATCGAGTGGAGCAGCTGAGTCAGCCACGACCAGTGGGGAGTGAAAGACTTGGTGGTAGGGAGATGGATCTGGGAGGCAAGTCCAATGCTCAGTGATGGAGGTGAGCAGGCATGGTTGGGGGATGGGCAGTGGGCAGGTAGCTGACCTTGTTGCACGGGATTTACTTTAGGGGTAAGAAATGCACCCACTACTGGGCTTAAACAGTGGGGAGGGAGATTGGGGGAGGGAAGAGTGAGGGGCAGCAGCAGATGGCTAGAGGGAAATTTGTTCAGGGGGAGCTCCCTAGGGAGCTGTCATCCCATCCGCCATCTCTATCAATGGAGACTCCCAAAGCAAGCGCTCTACTCGGAACTCCTACACGGCCAACGAGCCCAGGTGGGCAGAGGAACCATTTCAAGGACATCCTCAAAGCCTCCTTGATAATGTGCAACATCTCCACTGACACCTGGGAATCCCTGGCCCAAGACCACCACAAGTGGAGGAAGAGCATCCTGGAGGGCGCTGAGCATCACATGAGTCTCGGTGAGTCTCGTCACCGAGAACATGCAAAACCAAGCGCAGACAGCGGAAGGAGCGTGCGGAAAACCAGGCTCCCCACCCACCCTTTCCTTTAGCCACTCTGTCCCACCTGTGATAGAGACTGTACTTCCCATATTGGACTGTACAATCACCTAAGAACTCACTTTTAGAGTGGAAGCAAGTCTTCCTTGAATCTGAGGGACTGCCTATGATGATGCTCCATATCTGGGAGGTCTGTTTTGCACCTCTCCCACTCTGCTGGAAAGGATACAAGAAGAGGCTTGTATCTTTCTCTTATCTTCAACGTCTAATTTCTCTACCCAACACAGCTATTCTTGCCTCCCTCAGTACTACCATGGTGAATACTTATCTGAACTATCCTCTTTTGTTGTTCTTGGGCGACAGACACATCATCTGACACATATTTCCTCTTCCCTACATCTGCATTGTGTATAAATCAAGACACTTGAATCATCTCCTACTCTAACCCATTCTCTTCCACCCAATCAAAATAGTGGACCTCCTCACCTCCGTCAGTCCTTCCTTTCTACTGGTCTTTCAAACCTAAGTTCAGTGTCACATAAGCACGTCTTTGAGATTTGTTTTTTATTGTCCTTTTAATGTCAGTGATGTCCTGCATGTTGGGCCTTGGTCATTTACCTTGCTTTCTCATTAAAAGCTGGACTCTTATGTAAACGAAGCGACTTATTGAACTGTCCGATTGGAGTGTCAGCAGTGGCTCAGTGGTAGCACTCTTGCCTGTGACCTCAGCAGGTTGTGGGTTCAAGTCCCACTCCGGAGGCTTGAGTGTAAAATCGAGGTCGACACTCCACTGAAGGAGTGCTGCACTGTCGGAAGTGCCATCTTTTGGATGAATCATCAGACCAAGGCCCCGTCTGCCCCCTCAGGTGGATGTACAAGATCCCACTATTCAAAGAAGAGTTTTGAAAAGGTGAGATTTCCCCGGTGTCCTGGTCAATGTTTATCCCTCAACCAACAGCTCTAAAACAGATTATCTAGTCATTATCACATTTCTGTTTGAGGGAGCTTGCTGTGTGCAAATTGACTGGCACGTTTCCTACATTGCAACAGTGACGACACTTCAAACGTACTTCATTGGCTGAAAAGCACATTAGGGTGTCCTTCTTTTCTTTCATACCCTGACAAGATGTTCAATACATAAGGTGTGGGCACCAGCCCACCTTCCACCAGCCCCTCATGCAATACACTGGACCTCCATTGTACCACCATTGGCAAAACATTGTTATTGTGTTCCTAACACAGATGAGACTGCACACAGGGAGGTTAAAGTAACAGTGACTTCAGTCTTTATTAAGACACTCCAGAGTGAGGAACAGGCCTTAGGAGCCGACTTATATACAGTGCTCCCAAAGGATGCTGGGATCCCTTGGGACTTCAGGGGATGTGCTCCCTGGTGGCGGAACATGGGAGTGCATGCTTTACAGATACACAACATCACTCCCCCCGCTAAAGTCAAAGTGAAAACTATTTACAAGGTGAGGCGGTTGGGAGCCTTTCTTTCCCTGGTGGACTGCCTCGGTACAAATGTCTGTTCTGGTGTGTTGGCTGTGCCCTCGCTGGGCTGGCGTGTTGTTGGCTCTGCAGGGCTGCTGGGGGAGCCTGGCCTTGCTGGGCTGTTGGGCGTGATGGGTTTGATTTCCTGGTCCGGGGTGGTGTCGTTGATCCTTTGGGTGTGTGTTCTGGGCTCAAAAAAGGTGGTGTCTGCTGTGGGTTGTTCAGGGCAGTCTGTGAACCACAGCCTCGTTTGGTCCAGGTGCTTTCTGCAAATTTGTCCATTGTCGAGTTTGACTACAAACATCCTACTCCCTTCTTTAGCTATCACCGTGTCCACGATCCACTTGGGACCATGTCTATAGTTTAGCAAATACACAGGGTCATTCAGATCAATTTCCCATGACACAGTGGCGCGACCATCGTTTACATTTTGTTGCTGCTGCCTGCTCTCTACCTGATCATGCAGGTTGGGGTGAACCAGCGAGAGTCTGGTTTTAATTATCCTTTTCATGAGTAGCTCAGCTGGGGGCACCCCTGTGAGCGAGTGGGGTCTCGTGCGGTAGCTGAGCAGTACCGAGATGAGGAGAAACTTCTTCACCCAGAGAGTGGTGAACCTGTGGAATTCTCTACCACAGAAAGTAGTTCAGGTCAATTCACTAAATATATTCAAAAGGGAGTTAGATGAAGTCCTTACTACTCGGGGGATCAAGCGGTATGGCGAGAAAGCAGGAAGGGGGTACTGAAGTTTCATGTTCAGCCATGAACTCATTGAATGGAGGTGCAGGCTAGAAGGGCTGAATGGCCTGCCCCTGCACCTATTTTCTATGTTTCTATGTACTCGGGACAGGCAGGTTTGGAGTGAGTCTTCTGTGACTCGTTTAAGGCTCTGTTTGATTGTTTGTACTGCCCACTCTGCCTGCCCATTGGAGGCTGGTTTAAACGGGGCTGAGGTGACAGGTTTGATCCCATTGCGGGTCATGAATTCTTTAAATTCGGCACTGGTGAAACATGGCCCATTGTCACTGACCAGTATGTCAGGCAGGCCGTGGCTGGCAAACATGGCCCTCAGGCTTTCAATGGTGGCGGTGGAATTGCTTTCTGACATTATTTCACATTCAATCCATTTTGAAAAAGTATCCATCACTACCAGGAACATTTTACCGAGAAACGGGCATGCATAGTCGACATGGATCCTCGACCATGATCTGGAGGGCCAGGACCACAAATTTAATGGTGCCTCTCTGGGCGCGTTGCTCAACTGAACACACACGCTGCATTGCCATACACAGGATTCTAAGTCAGAGTCGATACCGAGCCACCACATGTGGGATCTGTCTATCGCTTTCATCATTACTATACCCTGGTGTGTGCTGTGGAGATCCGAGATGAACGTCTCCCTGCCCTTTTTGGGTAGCACTACGTGGTTACCCCACAACAAGCAGTTTGCCTGAATGGACAGCTCGTCCTTTCGCCGCTGGAACGGCTTGATTAGCTCTTGTATTTCAATGGGGATGCTGGCCCAACTCCCATGCAGTACACAGTTTTTTACTAGGGACAGCAGAGGATCTTGGCTGGTCCAAGTCCTAATCTGGCAGGCTGTGACAGGTGATTTATCATTTTCAAATGCTTCCATGACCATCAACAAGTCTGCGGGCTGCGCCACCATCAACAAGTTTGCAGGCTGCGCCATTTCCACCCCCGTGGTGGGCAATGGTAGCCGATTGAGAGCATCAGCACAGTTCTCGGTGCCTGGCCTGTGGCGGATGGTATAGTTATACGCTGATAGCGCGAGTGCCCACCTTTGTATGCGGGCTGAGGCATTAGTATTTATCCCCTTGTTTTCAGCGAACAGGGATATGAGGGGCTTGTGATCGGTTTCCAGCTCAAATTTGAGGCCAAATAGGTCCTGATGCATTTTCTTTACCCCGAACACACACGCTAATGCCTCTTTCTCAATCATGCTGCAGGCCCTCTCAGCCTTAGACAAGCTCCTGGAGGCATAGGCGACAGGTTGCAACTTCCCCACTTGTTGTAATACATACCCGACTCCGTACGATGACGCATCACATGCTAGCACAAGTCTTTTACACGGGTTATACAGTACAAGCAGCTTGTTGGAGCATAAAATGTTTCTGGCTTTCTCAAAAGCAATTACTTGTTTTTTTTTCCCAGACCCGGTTCTCACCTTTATGCAATAACACATGTAGGGGTTCTAAGAGGGTGCTTAACCCCGGTAGGAAGTTACCAAAAATAGTTGAGGAGTCCCAGGAACGACCGCAACTCTGTGACGTTCTGTGGCCTGGGCGCATTCCTGATAGCCTCTGTCTTGGCATCTGTGGGCTGAATGCCGTCTGCCGCGATCTTTCTCCCCAAAATCTCCACTTCTGTTGCCATGAAGATGCATTTCGACCTCTTCAGCCGCAGTCCTACGTGATCCAGTCACTGGAGGACCTCCTCCAGGTTTTTCCGTGCTCGACAGTGTCCCGACCTGTGACCAATATATCGCCCTGAAAAACCACCGTGCATGGTACCGACTTGAGTAAGCTCTCCATGTTTCTCTGGAAGACCGCTGCAGCCGACCGAATTCCAAACAGGCATCTGTTGTAGATGAACAGTCCCTTGTGCGTGTTGATGCAGGTGAGGCCCTTCGAAGATTTCTCCAGCTCCTGCGTCATGTAGGCTGAAGTCAGGTCGAGCTTGGTGAACGTCTTGCCTCCTGCCAGCGTAGTAAATAGGTTGTCTGCCTTAGGTAGCGGGTATTGGTCCTGTAGCGAGAAACGATTAATAGTTACTTTATAATCGCCGTAAATCATGACCGTGCCATAACTTTTGAGTACTGGAACAATCGGGCTGGCCCACTCACTGAATTCCACTGGGGAGATGATGCCCTCACATTGCAGCCTGCCCAGCTTGATTTCCACTCTCTCCCTCATCATGTGAGGTACCGCTCGCGCCTTGTGGTGAATGGGTCATGCCTCTGGGACTAAGTGGATCCGCACCTTCGCCCAGGAAAAGTTTCCAATGCCTGGCTCAAAAAGGGAAGGAAATTTGTTAAGAACCTGGGTACATGAGGCCTCATCGACATGTGATAGTGTTCGGATGTCATCCCAGTTCCAGCGGATTTTGCACAGCCAGCTCCTTCCACGCAGTGTGGGGCCATTGCCTGGGACAATCCAGAGTAGCAGTTTGTGCACCGTGCTCTCATAGGTGACTTTGATCATGGCGCTGCCCAGGACAGTGATAAGCTCTTTGGTGTACATTCTCAGTTTCGTGTGGATGGGGCTCAGGACTGGTTAGAGTGCCTTGTTGCACCACAGTCTCTCAAACATCTTTTTACTCATGGTGGATTGGCTAGCGCCAGTGTCCAGTTCCATGGCTACGGGTAAGCCATTCAATTTTACATTTAGCATTATTGGTGGACATTTCGTCGAAAATGTGTGTACCCCGTGTACTTCAGCATCTGCCTCCTCTCTCTGAGGCTTGAAATTGCTTTGATCCACCATGGACCGATCTTTCTCTGCCACGTGGTGGTTAGCAGGTTTTGCAGAGCTTGCAGCTCGCCTGCAAGCTCGTTGGAGGTGCCCCATTGTTCCACAGCTCTTGCAAACATACCCTTGGAAGGGGTATGAATAGGCTGAATTGCCTTGCATTCATCCTTTGTTGCGGACTCTGAGTCATCTGGATCAGCTGAGGCCTGTTGGCAGTTGTAGACTCATGGTTTCTGCCCTGTACATTTCTGCTCGCAAACACAGTTCCAGTTAATTTGTGAACATTGCTAGCACTTCTGTGCTGAGAGATTTGTTTGGTGTTATCACTGGCGGACATAAACGCCTGTGTTATTGCAATAGCCTTACTGGTGTCTCTACAGTCAAAAGTTTTCGTAGGATGGTCTCGTGGCCAATGCCCAGTACAAAATAATCTCTGAGCATCTGCTCCAGGTAGCCATCAAACTCACATTGTCCTGCAAGTCACCTTAGCTCGGCGACGTAGCTCGCCACTTCCTGACCTTCAGATTGCTGGCACGTGTGGAATCGATACCTCTCCCTCAGGTTAAGATGCTCCAGAACCAGTGTCTCAGCTCCTCATATGACTTATCTGTGGGTTTCACCGGAGCCAGAAGATTCTTTATGAGGCTGTAGGTCAGTGCCCCGAAGACTGTGAAGAGGACCACACTCCTTTTTGCAGCACTTCCTTCTCTGTCCAACTCGTTGGCTGCAAAGTACTGGTCTAGCCGTTCGACATAGGCTTCCCAGTCCTCACCCTCCGAGAACTTCTCCAGGATGCCTACAGTTTGCTGCATCTTTGCATTGGATTCGTATACACGTTGCCAGTTATTGTGTTCCAAACACAGATGAGACTGCACACAGGGAGGTTAAAGTAACAGTGACCTCAGTCTTTATTAAGACACTCCAGAGTGAGGAACAGGCCTTAGGGGCCGGCTTATATACAGTGCTCCCAAGGGATGCTGGTATCCCTTGGGACTTCAGGGGATGCGCTCCCTGGTGGCGGAACATGGGAGTGTATGCTTTACAGATACACAACAATTGTCATGAATTGAAACCACTGGTTCTTGTATTTGTGAAACAGCACTGTGGGCCCTTCATTGACTGTGTGGTGAATGAATCTTATCAACCTGTTCCTCACAGAATGATTAGCCCTTCAGTTCAAAAAAAAAAGCTGGTTTTATGCCAGGAATACAAGTCAATAAATAATGCGAGTTCAAACCACTCAGGTTCTCTGCGATAGATAATTTCTCCTCTTCCCTTTTTGATTCAAATAAACTGACATTTATTGCATCTCATTACTTTCCCTTGCAAATCTCAATTATGGTCCAACGATTAAATATTCTGTGAGCTGCCAGGATCTTCTGCAAATTTGGCTGCATGGGTGTGCTTTTAATTTTTTTCAAAACATTTTAATTAAATGATGTGCTTCGCTTTTCAGTCAACTAGCAGGTCTCTGATCCAGTCTGAGAGAATGAGCCACATTATACTGGTCTCCAGAAAGACCTGTGTGGTTGCCATGGTATTGATATTGAAACATGTGCTGCACACACTTGTGATATTTTGATCATGGATTTGTGTATAAATTGTTTACAGACTGAACTCTAACTCCTTTTCTCCCTCATTTCCTCAGTTTTCCTGCACCGCATGCCAACTGCAAGTTAGCAGGCAGTCAAGTGAACTGGTCCAAGTCACCAAATGTCTGCGCTCAGTGCGAGCACTCTACCTGAGTCAGAAGGTCCTGGGTTCAAGCAATGCTCCAGAGATCTGAGCACATAATCTAGGCTGACATTTCAGTGCAGTATTGAGGGAGAGTTTTAACCAAGACCCCATCTGCACTCCTATGTGGATGTAAAAGATTGCATGGGACTATTTAAAGAAGAGCAGGGCAGTTTTCAAAGTGTCCTGGCCAACATTTGTCCCTCAACCAAAACTGGTCATTTATCTTATTGCCGGACACAAATTGGCTGCTGTGTTTCCCTGAATTACAACAGTGACTACACTTCAAAAGTACTTAATTGGCTGCAAATGCTTTGGAACGTCCTGCAGTCATGAAAGGTGCTATATAAATGCAGCTCCCTTCTATCCGCCTATACCACCAGTGAATCAGACTGTGACCTACTAAATGGCTTTCCTTTTGATTTAAGCTGTCTCTGCAAAGACTCCTGTCCTTCACTCACTGGTCCCCTGCCTGCAATGGCCAGATTGAGCTTGGGATTTGAATAGTGTGAGAGATCCCAGAGGCATGAGCCGCCATCCCACCACTCCCAAACGTAGCATTTTACTTTGCTTTGTGTCGCTCGTCGATCGAGATAAAATAAGTCAAAAGTCCCCACTCCACTGTTGGGCAGACCAACCAAACACAGCAGCAGTGTGCTGGGAATGGATGGTCTGACTTAGGCCTTTGTGAGGGAGGAACTTTCTGCCTCCGACTCTGTAATGTAGGCTATTGCGTTCAGCCCTCGTCCCTCCAGAAAAAGTAAGAAACATGCCAAAATGGAAAACAAAAGAAAGAATTTGCATTTTTAGCAAAAGATAAAGCCAGAGAAAATCCAGTCACTCATGGATATACTAAGTACCTCATCGGTATATTGGCTCATTCACTGGTATACCGAGTCACTCACTGATGTACCAAGTTCTTCAATGGTATACTGGCTCATTCACTAGAATACTAGGTCATTCACTGGTATACTGAGTCATTCATTGGTGTACTGGGTCACTCACTGGTATACTGAATCAGCAACTGGTATACTGGGTCACTCTCTAGTATACTGAGTCACTCACTGGTATACTAGGTCATTCGCTGGTATGTTGAGTCATTCACTGGTATACTGAGTCTCCCACTGGTAAACTGGGTCACTCACTGGTATACTGAGTCACTCCCTGGTGTACTGGGTCATTCACTGGTGTACTGAGTCACTCAGATACAGTGGGTCACTCACTGTTATACTGAGTCACTCACTGGTATACTGGGTTACTCATTGGTATATTGTATGGCTCACTGGTATACTGAGCCACTCACAGGTATACTAGGTCACTCGCTGCTATACTGAGTCATTCACTGGTATACTGGGTCATTCACTAGTCTACTGAGTCACTCACTGGTAAACCTAGTCACTCACTGGTATACTGAGTCACTCACTGGTATACTGCATCACTCAATGCTATACTGTGTCACTCATTAGTATACTGGGTCATTCACTGATATACCAAGTCACTCACAGGTATACTGAGTCACTTATTGGTATACTGAGTCAGTCACTGGTATACTGAGCCACTCACTGGTATACCGAGTCACTCATTAGTATACTGAGTCACTCACAGATACAGTGGTCACTCACTGGTATACTGAGTCACTCACTGGTATACTGGATCACTCGCTGATATACTAAGTCACTCATTGGTATACTGAGTCAGTCACTGGTATACTGGGTCATTCACTAGTATACTGAGTCACTCACTGATACAGTGGGTCAATCACTGTTATACTGAGTTACTCACTGGTATACTAGGTCACTTGCTGGTATACTGAGTCATTCACTAGTATACTGCGTCACTCACTTGTATACTGAGTTACTCACTGGTATACTGGGTCTCTCACTGGTAAACCTCGTCACTCACAGGTATATTGAGTTATTCACTGGTATACTGGGTCATTCACTGGTATACTGAGTCACTCACTGGTATACAAAGTCACTCGTTGGTATACTGAGTCAGTCACTGGTATACTGCATCATTCACCGGTATGCCTAGTCACTCACCGATATACCTAGTCACTCACTGGTATACTGAGTCATTCACTGGTATACTGCATCATTCACTGGTACACTGGGTCACTCACTGGTATACTGCGACACTCACTGGTATACCGAGTCACTCATAAGAACAGAAAAACATAAGAAATAGGAACAGGAGTAGGCCATACGGCCTCTCGGGCCTGCTCCGCCATTCAATAAGATCATGGCTGATCTGATCATGGGCTCAGCTCCACTTCTCCTCATCTCTGTTTTAAATGGGCAGCCCCTTATTTTAAGATCTTGCCCTCTAGTACTAGTCTCCCCCATCAGTGGAAACATCCTCTCTGCATCCACCTTGTCAAGCCCCCTCATAATCTTATACGTTTCGATAAGATCACCTCTCATTCTTCTGAATTCCAATGAGCAGAGGGCCAACCTATTCAACCTTTCCTCATAAGTCAACACCCTCATCCCCGGAATCAACCTAGTGAACCTTCTCTGAACTGCTTCCAAAGTAAGTATATCCTTTCATAAATATGGAAACCAAAACTGTATGCAGTATTCCAGGTATGGCCTCACCAATACCCGATATAGCTGTAGCAAGACTTCCCTGCTTTTATACTCTATCCCCTTTGCAATAAAGGCCAAGATACCATTGACCTTCCTGATCACTTGCTGTACCTACATACTATCCTTTTGTGTTTCATGCACAAGTACCCCCAGGTCCTGCTGTACTGCGGCATTTTGCAAACTTTCTCCATTTAAATAATAACTTGTTCCTTGATTTATTTCTGCCAAAGTGCATGACCTCACACTTTCCAACATTATACTCACTTAGACTGTCTATGTCCTTTTGCAGATTTTTGTGGCCTCCTCACACATTGCTTTTCCTCCCATCTTTGTATTGTCAGCAAACTTGGTTACATTACACTCAGTCCATTCTTCCAAGTTATTAATATAGATTGTAAATAGTTGGAGTCCCAGCACTGATACCTGCAGCACCCTACTAGATTGCCAACCAGAGAATGAACCATTTATACTGACTCTCTTTTTTCTGTTAGTTTGCAAATCTTCTATCCATGCTAATATATTATCCCCAATCCCGTGAACTTTTATCTTGTGCAATAACCTTTTATGTGGCACCTTATGAAATGCCTTCAGGAATTCCAAATACACCACATCCACTGGTTCCCCTTTATCCACCTTGTTCGTTACATCCTCAAAGAACTCCAGCAAATTTGTCAGACATGATTTCCCTTTCATAAATCCATGCTGACTCTGCCTGACCCAATTTTGCTTTTCCAAATGTCCTGCTACTGCTTGTTTAATAATGGACTCCAATATTTTCCCAACCACAGATGGTCGATAGTTTCCTGCTTTTTGTCTGCCTCCTTTTTTAAATAGGGGCATTATATTTGCAGTTTTCCAATCTGCCGGGACCTCCCCAGAATCCAGGGAATTTTGGTAAATTATAACCAATGCATCCACAATCCCTGTCACTACTTCTCTTAAGACCCTAGGATGCAAGCCATCAGGTCCAGGGGATTTATCTGCCTTTAGTCCCATTATCTTACTGAGTACCACCTCCTTAGTGATTGTGATTGTGTTAAGTTCCTCCCCCCCTATAGCCTCTTGACTATCCACTGTGGGAATATTGGTATACTGAGTCACTCACTGGTGTACCGAGTCACCCCTTGGTATACTGAGTCACTCACTGGTATACTGAGTTACTCACTGGTATACTGGGTCACTCACTTTGGGAGTGGAAGCAAGTCTTTCTCGATTCCGAGGGACCGCCTATGATGGTGATGATGATGGATGGGGTCACTCAATGGTATACCGGGTCACTCACTGGTACACTAAGTCACTCACTAGTATACTGAGTCATTCACTGGTATACTGAGTCACTCACTGGTATACTGGATCATTCACTGGTATACTGGGTCACTCACTGGTGTACCGGGTCACCCCCTAGTATACTGAGTCACTCACTGGTATACTGAGTCACTCACTGGTATACTGGGTCACTCACTTTGGGAGTGGAAGCAAGTCTTTCTCGATTCCGAGCGACCATCTATGATGATGATGATGGATGGGGTCACTCAATGGTATACCGGGTCACTCACTGGTATCTTGGGTCACTCACTGGTTTACTGAGTCACTCACTGGTATACTGAGTCATTCACTGGTATGTTAGGTCACTCACTGGTATAGCGAGTCACTCATTGGTATACTGAGTCATTCACTGGTATACTGGGTCTCTCACTGGTATACTGAGTCATTCTCTGGTATACTGAGCAGTTCTACAGTCATCTTGGTTTATCCTTTCCACTGGACCAAGACCTAACTCTGTGAAGCCCGTGTGTGGCTGGTGTGCAACGACCACTACATGTTAAAAAAAATACACACACAGGCATCTTCCACCCTATGCTATGTAATTCAGGACCTGGAATATTAGGTCCTTCATTGAAACACCTGTGAACTCATGCTTTTTTGGCATGGAAGCAAGTCATCCTCGTTACGAGGGACTGCCTATGATGATGCTATACTGAGTCACTCAATGGTACACTGGGTCTCTCTCTGGTATACCTAATTACTCACTGGTATACTTAGTCACTCACTGATATACATAATCACTCACTGGTATAGTGGGTCACTCACTGGTATACCTAGTCACTCACTGGTATACTGGGTCACTCACTGGTTTACTGAGTCATTCACTGATATACCTAGTCATTCACTAGTATACTGGGTCACTCACTGGCATACAGGGTCGCTCACTGGTATACCGAGTCATTCACTACTATACTGGGTCACTCATTGGTTTACTGAGTCACTCAATGGTATACAGGGACACTCATCATCATCATCATCAGCAGCAGCAGCAGTCCCTCAGAATCGAGGAAGACTTGCTTCCATTCTTAAAATGAGTCCTTAGGTGGCCGAACAGTCCAATACGAGAATCACAGACTCTGTCACAGGTGGTACAGATAGTCGTTGAGGGAAAGGGAAGTTGGGACTGGTTTGCCGCATGCTCTTTCCGCTGCCTGCGCTTGATTTCTGCATGCTCTCGCCGACGAGACTCGAGGTGCTCAGCGCCCTCCCGGATGCACTTCCTCCACTTAGGGCAGTCTTTGGCCAGGGATTCTCAGGTATCAGTGGGGATGTTGCACTTTATCAGGGAGGCTTTGAGTGTGTCTTTGTAACATTTCCTCTGCCCACCTGTGGCTCATTTGCCATGAAGGAATTTCGAGTAGAGCGCTTGCTTTGGGAGTCTTGTGTCTGGCATGCGAACAATGTGTCCTGCCCAGCGGATCTGATCAAATGTGGTCAGTGCTTCAATGCTGGGGAAGTTGGCCTGGTCGAGGACGCTAATATTGGTTCTTCGATCCTCCCAGGGGATTTGTAGGGATCTTGCGGAGGCATCGTTGGTGGTATTTCTCCAGCGACTTGAGGTGTCTACTGTACATGGTCCATGTCTCTGAGCCATACAGGAGGGCGGGTATTACTACAACCCTGTTGACCATGAGCTTTGTGGCAGTTTTGAGGGCCTGATCTTCAAACACTCTTTTCCTCAGGCGGCCGAAGGCTGCACTGGTGCACTGGAGGCGGTATTGAATCTCGTTGAATTTCTGAGCCTTAAACAACAACCCAACTCGGGAGCAGCAAGGCAGCATTACAGATAGCTCAAGGCTGAGGTCCAACAAAAAATCCAGGACCTAAAGAACAGGTAGTGGATGGAGAAAGCACAGGAGAGACAACAGCTGGCCGACAGCCATGATATGCGAGGATTCTTCATTGCAGTCAAGGCCACCTACGGTCCAATAACCCAAGGCCCCACCCCACTCCTGGCCAAGAACAGGGAAACAGTCATCAAGGACACCAAAGCAAGCAGGGCCCACTGGAAGGAGCACTTTGAAGATCTCCTCAATCGAGACTCTGCCTTTAACCCGTGTGTTCACGATTCCATCCCGCAGCACGCTACCCACCACCACCTCAGTAAAACCCCAACACTGCACGAGGTAGAAAAAGCCATAAGACAGCTTAAGAACAACAATACTATGAGAGTGGATGGGATCCCTGCTGAAGCACTGAAGTACTGGGTCACTCACTGGTATACTGGGTCACTGCTAATAACCAGGCACCCGACAATGCAGAGTTGGTTTAACATACCAGTAAACGCTGTAAATAATCAATAGGTCTATTAGCCTCTTTAAATAGATAAGACATTAATGATTAGAGATCTAGGAGCCACACCCTAATCCCCTGCCTGTCTTTTAAAATTTCAGATGCTGACCGACCTGCTGTGTATTTCCAGCATTTATTTGTGTTTATTGTAAAAGGCAACTGCTTCATCTTTCCTGTCATGTATGTATGCTTGGGGTTACTAGCCACCAGGTGGCGTCACTGTCGGAGGTCATTGGGCTGTACACATGTGTGTGCGGCCCAGGTATAAAAGGCAAGCCATCATATAATGTAATCACTTTGGGCCCTAATAAAGCAGAGCCAGGTTTGTACCTGTGTTAGTTTACAGTATTCAGTCTATCGAGTTATTACATACATAATATTTGGTGACGAGGTAACTTAAGAACCTTCGCATGCCAAAAATGAGCGCAATTGGAATTCTGGAGAGATTCATGGAGGGAAAGGACTGGATAGATTTTGTAGCTCGCCTGGACCAGTACTTTGTGGCCAGTAAAATGGAGGAACCCACTGACGCAGTTAGGTGCAGGGCGGTCTTCCTCACTGTTTGCGATCCGAAAATCTATGGACTCATAAAGAATCTTCTCTCCCCTGCAAATCCAACAGACAAAGACTACGAGGAGTTGTGTGCTCTGGTACATGACTATCTCAAACCAGAAGAAGGCATCTCATGATGTTGATTCTACAAGCACGTTCGTTCTGAGGGCCAGATGGGTCGGAATTCGTTGCCGACCTAAGATGTCTAACTGGACCGTGTAAGTTCGAAAACACGTTGGGAGACATGCTGCAGGACTTCTTTGTAATCGGCATCAACCACGAGGTGATCCTGCGTAAGCTACTGGCAGCGGGGACGCTGGATTTGAGCAAGGCCATCACGATTGCAAAGGCATGCACGACGACGGACAAAAATCTAATGCAGATATCATCGAAAAATCGGAACTCAGCAAGTACTGTAAACAAGATTGTATCGTCGTTTGGCAGAGCTGCATATGGCAGGGACTACTCGACTGCATATGTGAAAGTTGTGGCTGCCCAAAGTCCACCAACGGGAATGAATCGTGTTGGCGTGGGGGCAATCATCGGCCTCATCAGTGTCAGTTTAAACAGTACATTTATAAAGGCTGTTCGCGACTGGGGCATCTCCAGCGCACGTGTCTACAACTGAGCAAACGTGCTGCGACACACCACATGAAGGATGATGACCAGTATAGCATGGATCCAAGATACCAAAGGAGGAAGTGCATGGACTATATTAATTCCTAACAAAGAGCCAACCGATAATGATTAATGTGAAACTTAACAGTGTGCCGGTACCGATGGAATTGGACACGGGTGCGAGTCAATCAATAATGAGCCAGAGGACATTCGACAAGCTGTGGGATACTAAGGCTGTGAAGCCTAAGCTGAGTCCAGTCAATGCCAAGTTGCGTACATACACTAAAGAACTCATAACGGTGATTGGCAGTGCAGTAGTCAAGGTGTCGTATGATGGTGCGGTTCATGATTTACCGTTATAGATTGTTCCAGGCAATGGTCCAACGCTGTTTGGCAGGAATTATCTAGAAAAAATCAAATGGAATTGGAACGATATCGAAGCTTTGTCGTCGGAGGATGATACTCCATGTGCTCATGTGCTGAGCAAGTTCCCCTCACTGTTTGAATCAGGCATCGGCGATTTCACGGGAGCCAAGGTGCAGATCCATGTGGATTCGGATGCAAGACCCGTCCATCATAAAGCTCAGGTGGTCCCGTACATGATGAGGAAGAAGGTCAAAATCGAACTGGACCGACTCTAGCATGAAGGGGTCATATCACCGGTCAAATTTAACAAATGGGCCAGCCCCATTGTTCCTGTGTTGAAGAGTGATGGCACTGTCAGGATTTGTGGAGACTACAAGGTTATGATCAACCGAGTTTTGAAACAGGATCAATACCCATTACCGAAGATTGATGACCTGTTTGCAACGCTAGCCGGGGGGAAGTCGTTCACTAAACTGGATCTGACGTCGGCCTACATGACAGAGGAGCTGGTCGAGATGTCAAAGAAACTTACGTGCATCAACACTCATAAAGGACTGTTTATCTACAACAGATGTCCTTTCGGAATTCGCTCGACTGCAACCATATTTCAGAGGAACATGGAGAGTCTACTGAAGTCCGTTCCGAGAACCGTCATGTTCCAAGATGACTTCCTGGTCACAGGTCATGACACCGCCGAACATCTGAACAAACTGGAAGAGGTTTTTCATCGTCTGGTCAAAGTGGGACTCAAACTGAAACGTTCCAAGTGCATCTTCATGGCACTGGAAGTCGAATTCCTGGGAAGGAAAATTGCTGCTGACGGCATCAGGCCTACGGACTCAAAAACCAAGGCCATCAAAAATGCACCCAAGCCTCAGAATGTGACGGAGATGCATTCGTTCCTTGGTCTACTCAACCACTTCGGTAATTTCCTACCTAGATTAAGCACTTTATTAGAGCCACTGCACATGCTGCTAAGAAAAGGCAACAACTGGGTTTGGGGTGCGTCTCAAGACAGAGCTTTTGAGAAAGCTACTAATCTGCTTTGCTCTAACAAGCTGCTGGTACATTATGATCCATGTAAGCGTCCAGTATTGGCCTGTGATGTTTCGTCATATGGAGTTGGTTGCATGCTCCAACAAGCTAATGAGTCGGCTGGACTACAACCTGTTGCGTATGCTTCTAAAAGTTTGTCAAAGGCGGAAAGAGCCTACAGCATGGTAGAAAAAGAAGCATTAACCTGTGTGTATGGGGTTAAAAAGATGCATCAGTACCTGTTTGGTCTTCGGTTTGAACTGGAAACAGATCACAAGCCACTCATTTCATTGTTTTCGGAAAACAAAGGTATCAATACCAGTGCATCATCCCGCATCCAGATGTGGGCGCTGACATTATCTGCCTATGATTATGTCATTCACCATAGACCTGGCACCGAGAATTGTGCCGATTCATTGAGCCATCTGTCATTGCCCACACCGGAGGTGGAGACACTACAACCTGCAGACCTACTGTTAGTTATGGACGCTTTTGAAAGTGAAGGAACCCCTGTCACGGCTCAACAAGTTAAGACCTGGACCAGCCAGGACCCGTTATTATCGGTTGTGAAACATTGTGTTCTTAGTGGTGATTGGTCTGCCATACCCAAGCAAATGGGTGATGAGAACAAACTTTACAACCGTTGCAAAGACGAACTATCCATTCAGTCAGATTGTTTACTGTGAGGTAATCGTGTTGTTATGCCTAAGAAAGGCAGAGAGAAATTTGTATATGATCTACGCAGCACACATTCTGGTATTGTCATGATGAAAGCCATTACCAGGTCTCATGTATGGTGGCCTGGAATTGACTCTGATCTGGAATCATGTGTGCATCAGTGCAACACTTGCATGCAGCTAAGTAAAGCACGAGTGGAATTGCCGCTGAGTCTGTGGTCGTGGTCATCTAACCATGGTCCAGGATCCACATTGACTTTGCAGGTCCCTTCCGAGGAAAGATGCTTTTAGTTGTGGTGGATGCATATTCCAAGTGGATAGTGTGTATAATCATGTCATTCAGTACATCCACAGCTACCATTGAGAGCCTTCGTGTCATGTTTGCCACTCATGGTCTGCCTGACATCGTTGTAAGCGACAACGGACTATGCTTCACTCGTGTGGAGTTTCAAGAGTTCATGAAACTCAATGGTATCAAACATGTGAGGTCAGCATCATTCAAACCCGCATCTATTGGTCAAGCAGATTGTGCTGTCCAAACCATCAAGCAGAGTATGAAACGTGTAACTCAAAGTTCACTGCAGATTCTCTTGTCATGCATATTGCTTAGTTACAGGACAAGACCCCACATGCTTACCGGGGTCCCCCCCCTGCTGAAGTATTGATGAAGCGAGGTCTCAAGACCAAGCTCTCTCTTGTCCACCCTGACTTGAACAGTCCTGTTGAATACAGACATCAATGTCAGCAGTGGTATCATGATCGCGCTGCTGTGTCACGTGACATTTCTGTTAACGATCCTGTGTATGTACTAAATTATGGTCAAGGTCCCAAGTGGATCGCCGGTACTGTTACGGCCAAGGAGAGTAACAGAGTGTTTATTGTCAAGCTCAAGAATGGGCAAACATGCAGGAAACATGTTGACCAGATAAAGCTGCAGCACACGGATGAACCGGAACAGTCTGAGCAAGATATGATCAGTGACCAACCAACCTATCCTCAGTCATCAGAGGACGCCGCTGTCATCAATGTATCTTTCAATCCCTGACATGGTCATTGCCACTCCCATCAGATCGGCTACCCAGCCCCCAGCCATAACAGACTCAGAACGCTCGCCCAAGGCTGGAGTTGAACTGAGACAATCAATTCGGGCGCGGAAAGCCCCGGACCGTCTCAATTTGTAAAAAGACTGTTACTAATAGCTTAAAGGAGGATATTGTATGTATGCTTGGGGTTACTAGCCACCAGGTGCTGCCCATGTCGGAGGTCATTGGGCTGTACGCATGTGTGTGCGGCCCAGGTATAAAAGGCAAGCCATCATGTAATAGAATCACTTTGGGTCATAATAAAGCAGAGCCAGGTTTGTACCTGTGTTAGTTTACAGTATTCAGTCTATCGAGTTATTACATACATAACATTTCCCATCCACTCTCCTTTGGGGTTGACCCTGACACTGACACCTTGGTCCTGTTACAGGGCCCAGGTCAGTTGCCAGCACCATTATGCTTTGCTTTAGGATTTGGAGGATGTAGAATCTGCCGCCCGATCCATAGGGAGGGCTGACAAGCGTGGATAGCTTTCAAAGGGGAAACGGATGATGCCAACCAGTGTCAGGCACAATAAAGCCTGCAGCAGTCAATCACTTTAGGGTAAAATGGAGTGCGTGTTAAACAGTAGGTGACAGCCTTGATTTACAGAAGCCGCTCTGTCCTTTCTCTTGTCTGTCACTTCCCCGCGTGATTTATACATGTTTATGCAGAGCTGTTGTGCTGAGTAGATATTTGTTGTGCTGGAAGCTCTTACAAGAGTTACAGCAGGAAACCCATCATTTTACTGCCATTAATTCTGGCTTATCTTTCTACACCTGCCCAGGTTTGGATATCACCACTCCCCCTGCGCCTGTTTTGAGTGAGGTGACACACAGACCATCTATGAAACTAGTAACATTCTGAGGAATGTCAGTGCATTTAAACATTGGATTCTGGGTCCGAAAAACTCAACTCCAACCTGGATTTCTCATGCCCAAGCAGTTGAAACCACTACAGGGGACTCTACATTAGGTGATTTAGCACAGGTTTTGCTTCAGACATATACAACTCCGATCCGTCCTACCTCATTCCTCAAAGTACCAGCCGTGGCTCAGTGACAGCACTCTCATCTCTGCATCAGGAAGTAGTGGGTTTTAGCTCCTCTCGAGGACTTGGGCATGTAAGCTAGGATGACTACTTCAGTGTAGAATTGACTGAGTGCTGCATTGTCAGAAGTGCTATCCTTTGTATGAGGCATTAAACTGATGTTTAGGATATTTCTTTCAGGTGGAGGTAAAAGATCCCATTGCACTTGGAATTAGCCATCATTCCTTCCTCAACCAACGCAACCCAAAAAAAATTATTATCTGGTCAATTATTTATTTGCTACTTGTGCAACGTTGTTGTGTCCAAATTGGCTGCCTTATTTGCCTCGAAACAACACAGACTCACTTCATAAAGTAATTTACTGGTTGTAAAATGCTTTGGGATGTTCTGAGGATGGGAAAGGGACTCTATAAATACAAGCTCTTTGAAGAGCACAAAATTCTCCCATTTGTCCTTTCTCAATTAACACCACCAAACACGTTGTGCATCTGATTGCTTTGTGGGATCTCTTTGTGTGCAAATTGGTTGTTGCGTTTACTCACATAACAGCAGAGGCACGTCAAAAGCACTTTGAGACATCATGAGATGTGATAAGGTGCTATATAAAAGCATGTGTTTTTCCTTTTTGAAAAATAAATTATAGCAAGATTTGGAGGGATTGGTTGGTCCAGTGGATCAGCACATTGTTTGTTTTTCTATCTCTGAGGTCAAATCAAAAGAGATATGATGAACGTCTCCTCTCTCGACCTGCTGTAATGAAATGTGCTGGGCAACCTCAACTCAATTTCTACTGCAGTTCAATCACAGCACAAACTTATCGATCTCACTCAGAAGGATGGCTGGTTTGGGGAATGGAAAATATTGCACACATTCAGTAAGAGGCATGATTCTGAGATTGGAGTTAAGATTTATTGTTGGGTCGGGACAGAAGGAGCTTTGCTCTGTTTGTATGCTGCACGATACCCAAGCTGAGCGTGCCTTGATGGTGACACAGAGTTGGATGACCCAGTGCCATCCAAATAACTTCCAGGCACCACCAAGAGGCCTCACTAGGATTACACAGTACGCAGCACATCATTGCACCAAGCAGCTAACTTATGCCGTCTTTCACTATGCATCAGCTTACACTTAGGATGCATTTACACTAGACGTTTATCATTAATGTGAAGTGGTCCTGTAAATTGGTTGTTAAGGCCTGAACTGATTTCATAACAAAGTGAGGCAAGATTGTCTCCTTCAAGGACTCTTATTTTGTTTTGGTCTAGTGAACCCTGACTCTGGATGCAGTATGCAGTTACACTGGGAGGGGTAATTTGCTGAGTACGTGCCAGTAGCAGGGAACTGACTATATGTCGGCAGTGCGTATGAACTTTTGATATGTGCTGGTGAAAGGCAAGGCCGCGGGTGACCAGCGCACACTCAGAAGAGTTGGGCTAGTAATAATTAAGCTGTCACTTGTGGCTCAGTTGGTAGCATTCTCTCCTCTGACTTAAAAGGACGAAGGTTCAAGTCCCACTTCAGAGACTTGAGTACATAGTCCAGGCTGCCACTCCAGTGCAATATTGAGGAAGTGCTGCACTGTTGAAGGTCCAGTTTTTCAGATGAGATGTTTAACCGAGTTCCCATTTACCCTCTAAGGTGGATGTAAAGTTCCCATGGCACTATTCGAAGAGTTGGGATGTTCTGGCCAACTTGAGAGGGTTGATATGTTAGAAGGATGATCAAATGAGGCCATATGGGTTGAACAGAAAAGCAAAAAAGGGGTGATCACACAGGTGGCCAGAGCTTTATATTACTGAGGCATGGGACCATTTCTGGGGGAGGTGGAGTCTGTACAAGCCGGACGGGTTGCACCTCAACAGGGCAAAGACCTATATGCTCGTGGTGGGGGGCGGGGGGAGTGGGGGGCAGGGGGTTGCTAGTACTGTTGGGGAGGGTTTAAACTAGTTTGCCAGGGGGATGGAATAGAAACATAGAAACATAGAAAATAGGTGCAGGAGTAGACTATTTGGCCCTTCGAGCCTGCACCACCATTCAATATGATCATGGCTGATCATGCAACTTCAGTACCCCACTTCTGCTTTCTCTCCATATCCCTTGATCCCTTTAGCCGTAAGGGCCACATCTAACTCCCTTTTGAATATATCTAACGAACTGACCTCAACAACTTTCTGTGGTAGAGAATTCCACAGGTTCACAATTCTCTGAGTGAAGAAGTTTTTCCTCATCTCGGTCCTAAATGGCTTACCCGTTACCCTTAGACTGTGACCCCTGATTCTGGACTCCCCCAACATCGGGAACATTCTTCCTGCATCTAACCTGTCCAATCCTGTTCGAATGTTATATGTTTCTATGAGATCCCCTCTCAATCTTCTAAATTTCAGTGAATATAAGCCTAGTCGATCCAGTCTTTCTTCATATGTCAGTCCTGCCATCCCGGGAATCAGTCTGGTGAACCTTTGCTGTACTCTCTCAATAGCAAGAATGTCCTTCCTCAGATTAGGAGACCAATCCAGAGAATAGATTCACAAGGGAGAGAAGAAAAGCTGGAAATGAAAGGCAGAAAATTAATAAGCAAGTTTAGAAGGCAGAGGAAACAAAGGCGAGAAAATAGACAACAAAGGAGTTTGGCAATGCTAAATGGTATATACTTCAATGCAATGAGTCTAGGGAATAAGACAGATGAGTTGAGGGCACAGATAGACACGATATTATAGCTATTACTGAGACATGGCTGAAAGAAGGGCAGGTATGGCAGCTCAACATTCCTGGTTACAGGGTTCTCAGATGGGATAGAGAGAGGGGTAACAAAGGTGGGGGGTGGGGGGCGGGGTGACAGTATTGATTAAAGAAACAATTACAGCTGTGAGGAGAGATGATATGTTAAAGGGATCATCAATTCAAACCATATGGCTTGAACTGAAGAACAAAAAGGGCAATCACACAGCTGGGAGTGTACTTTAGACCCCCAAACAGTCAGAGGGAGATAGAAGAGCAAATATGTAGACACATTTCTGAGAAGTGCTAAAACAATTGGGCAGTAATAGTAGGGGATTTCAACTACCCTAATATTAACTGGGATAGAATTAGTGTGAAAGGTATAGAGGGTGCGGAATTCTTAAAATGCATTTAGGAGAACTTTTTTAGCTAGTATGTAGCAAGCCCAACAAGGGAGGGGAGGTTCTGGACTTTGTGTTAGGAATGAAGCTGGGCAGGTGGAAGGGGTATCAGTGGGAGAGCATTTTGGTATTAGTAGTCATAATTCAGTTAGATTTAGGGTAGTTGTGGAAAATGACAAAGATAGACCAGGAGAAGTAAAAGAGGAAATAGCAGAGGCTCTGACCATCATTTTCCAATCCTCTCTGGCTATAAGTGTGGTGCTGAAGGACTGGAGGACTGCTAATGCTGTACCATTGTTTAAAAAGGGAGAAAGGGAGGGATAGACCAAGTAATTACAGGCCAGTCAGTTTAATCTCGTGGGAAAATTATAGGAAAAAATTCTGAGAACCAGGATAAATCTTCATTGAGAAAGACACAGATTAATCAAGGACAGTCAGCATGGATTTGTTAAGGGAAGGTCGTGTCTGACAACTTGATTTAATTTTTTGAGGAGGTTACAAGGAGGGTCGATGAGGGTAGTGCATATGATGTAGTCTATATGGATTTTAGCAAGCCTATTAATAAGGTCCCGCATGGCAGACTGATCACGAAAGTAAAAGCCCATGGGATCCAAGGCAAAGTTGCAAGTTGCATCCAAAATTGGCTCAGAGGCAGGAAGCAAAGATGAATGTTATTGTGACTGGAAGGCTGTCTCCAGTGGGGTTCCACAGTGCTTAATACTAGGGAGTCAAAATTGCCCCTTCCTTAAAGCCTGTTGCCACCGGAAATCGACCGCAAAGCTGCGGAGTGCAATGGCCGCCAATTTTTAGTGGAATGGCCGCCATTTTGAAAATTCCGTTCCTGCAGTATTCCGGCGGTGACCTGCTCCCCCCACTACTGCTCCACTGCTGCCGATCCGTCCTAAGTAAGTCATCAGAGCGCGCACTGCCGATATTCCCCCCCCCCCCCCGAACGTGAAAAACCGCGGAGGAAATCTTGCTCCTGCTGCTTGGTGTCACTGGCAGCTTTTTCTGTCGGTGCACTGTGCTTAGAGTGCTCCTAAAATGGTGGCATGGCTGCCATTAAAGAGGAGGGTGCAATGCCGCGGCCGGCGTCTTTTTTTTGTCGGCCAACTGCCAGGTCTGGCTGATAAATACTCCCCACGGGTTCGGCCAGGCCGCCAACAGGCAGCCTGTCACCCCCTCTTGGGTGCCAGGCTGCTGGTTTGGCCAAAACACTCCCTGCTGGCCCAGTGGACCTAACTTAAAGAATCGCAGTGGCTCTCCCGTTTATGTGAAAGGGAGAGACGTGGTGTTGCGCCAGCGTGATGACATCATCAGCACTACACTGATGAGTGACAGCGGCGGACATTCCGCCCGGCTCCCTTCCGCCCCTCTAGTGCGCGAACTTCTGCTCATCGCCACACTTCCGCCCCCATTATGACCAACTTCTGGGCCGCTGTAAAAAAAAAGGCAAAGAGCGGAATTTCGCTCAAGAAGCCACTGCATCTACTGCGCCGGTAAAAACCGCTGAAACAGGGTAGGTGCGCCCTCTATTTCGGCAATTTCAGCTCCTAGGTCCCTTGCGTTTTGTGGTATATATCAATATTTTGGATTTGAATATTGTGGGTATGATTAAGGTGTTGGCAGATGATACAAAAATCGTCTGTGAGGTTTATAATGCTGTCGACTGCAGGAAGATATCAATGAACTGGTCAGGTGGGCAGAACAGTGGCAAATGGAATTCAATCCCAAGAAGTGTGAGGTAATGCATTTGGGGAGGGTTAACAAGGCAAGGGAATACACATTAAACGGTAGGACACTGAGAAGTGTAGAGGAACAGAGGGACCTTGGAGTGCATGTCCACAGATCCCTGAATGTAGCAGGAGAGATAGATAAGGTGGTTATGAAGGCATATTGAATACTTGCCTTTATTAGCCGAGGCATAGAATACAAGAACAGGGCGGTTATGCTTGAACTGCATAAAACACTAGTTAGGCCACAGCTAGAGTACTGCGTGCAGTTCTGGTCACCACATTACAGGAAAGATATGATTGCACTAGAGAGGATATAGACGAGATTTACGAGAATGTTGCCTGGGCTGAAGAATTTTAGCTATGAGGAAAGATTGAATAGGCTGGGGTTGTTTTCTTCGGAACAGAGGAAGCTGAGGAAAGATCTAATTGAGGTGTATAAAATGATGAGGGGCCTGGATAGAATGGATAGGAAAGAGCTATTCCCCTTAGCAGAGGGGTAATTAACCAAGGGGCATAGATTTAAAATAAGTGGTAGGAGGTTTAGAGGGGAGTTGAGGAGAACTTTTTTCACCCAGAGGGTGGTGGCGGTCTGGATCTCACTGCTTGAAAGGGTGATAGAGGCAGAAACCCTCACCACATTTAAAAACTATTTGGATATGCTCTTGAAGAGCCGTAACCTACAGAGCTACGGACCTAGAGCTGGAAAGTGGGATTAGGCTGGACAGCTCTTTGTCGGATGGCATGGATACGATGGGCCGAATGGCCTCTTACTGTGCTGTAAAATGCTATGATTCTATGACTCAATATTTATCTCTCAACAAATATGACTAAAACGGGTTATCTGGTCGTCATCACATTGCTGTTTGTGGGACTTTGCTGAGCGCATTTTTGATTGCTGGGGTTTTCGACATCACACCAGTGACTCTACTCCAAAAGTACTTCATTGGCTGTAAAGCATTTCGGGTCCTCCTGAGGTTGTGAAAGGCGCATTATAAATGCAGGTTCTTTTTTTCCTTTCTTTGCAGTGTTCATGCAAAGCAAAGAACTAATACTGTTGTGACATTAATAAAGCATTTCTGTCCAAGATTACACTTGGTATTGGTTTCTTTTAATGTGTCACGGTCCTTAGGGAGTTAAAAACTAGTTTCATTTCTGGAAATCATATCCCATCTTAACTTAATACATTGTTATAATCATTAGTCAGTTTGGGCATCAAGCAGTTTGCTAGAGATGAGACAAGCCACTGAATTCAAATACAAACATGCTGCGTGATTTGTTCAGCAATATATCTGATTGCCATTTTTTAAAAATTTAGCAAACAATTATTTAAATTACTGCTTTGCTCCAGTTATGAATTTCAAGGATATTTGTTATTCTGTCTTTTTCAAATATCTGGAGCCTACAATTAGTGTATGCAACTTCAGAAGAGAATTGGATGAAATGGATAACTCGCCTGGTTGATGAAAAAAGTAAAAAAGAATCACTACATAATTATTAATTATAACATATTTTTAGCATTAAGGTTATGAACTACTCATTATTTTCCACTATACAGGAAGCTGTACAGGGATGACTCCGCACCTGCCTCAACCACGTTAAAGGCGCTATATAAATACAAATTTAGGCTTGACTACTCCAACGCATTCCTGGCGGGCCTTCCATCTTCCACCCTCCGTAAACTTGAGGCCATCCAACCTCTGCTCCCCACGTCCTAACTCGCAACAAGTCCCGTTCACTCATCACCCCTGTGCTCACTCACCTGCATTGCCTTAATTTTAAAATTCTCACCCTTGTTTTCAAATCCCTCCATGGTCTGGCCCCTCCCTATCTCTGCAACCTCCTCGAGCCCTACAATCAAGATCCCTGCACTCCTCCAATTCTGGCCTCCTGAGCATCCCAGATTTGGATCCCACCCCCATTAAGGGGCCATGTCCTCTGCTGCCAAGGCTCTAAGCTCTAGAATTTCCTCCCTAAACCTCTTCGCTACCTCTCTTTCCTCCTTTAAGACACTCCTTAAAGCCTACCTCTTTGACCAAGGTTTGGTGATCTCCCCTAATATCTCCTTATGTAGCTTGGAGTCAAATTTCTTTTCATCATCCCATCACAGGCAGTCCCTCGAAATCGAGGAAGACTTGCTTCAACTCTAAAATTGAGTTCTCAGGTGACTGAACAGTCCAATACGGGAATTACAGTCTCTGTCACAGGTGGGACAGACAGTGGTTGAAGGAAAGGGTGGGTGGGGAGTCTGGTTTGCCGCACGCTCCTTCCACTGCCTGCGCTTGGTTTCTGCATGTTCTCGGCGACGAGACTCGAGGTGCTCAGCGCCCTCCCAGATGCTCTTCCTCCACTTACAGCGGTATTTGGCCAGGGATTCCCGGGTGTCGGTGGGGATGTTGCACTTTATCAAGGAGGCTTTGAGGGTGTCCTTGAAACGTTTCCTCTGCCCACCTGGGGCTCGCTTGCTGTGTAGGAGTTCCGAGTAGGAGTCTTGTGTCGGGCATGTGAACAATGTGGCCCGCCCAATGGAGCTGGTTGAGTGTGGTCAGTACTTCAATGCTGGGAATATTGGCCTGATCGAGATCATCATCATAGGCAGTCCCTCGGAATTGAGGAAGACTTGCTTCCACTCCTGAAGTGAGTTTTTTGGTGGCTGAACAGTTCAATGTGAGAGCCACAGACCCTGTCACAGGTGGGACAGACATTCATCGAGGGAAGGGATGGGTGGGACTGGTTTGCCACATGCTCCTTCCGCTGCCTGCGCTTGACCTCTTCATGCTCTCGGCATTGAGATTCGAAGAGCTCAACGCCCTCCCGAATGCACTTTCTCCATCTAGGGCAGTCTTCGGCCAGGGACTCCCAGGTGTCAGTGGTGATGTCGCACTTTATCAGGGAGGCTTTGAGAGTGTCCTTGTAATGTTTCCGCTGCCCACCTTTGGCTCATTTGCCGTGAAGGAGCTCCACATGGAGCATTTGATTAGGGAGACTCATGGACTGATCGAGAACACTGACGGTGCGTCTATCCTCCCAGGGGATTTGCAGGATCTTGTGGAGACATAGCTGGTGGTATTTCACCAACAATTTGCGGTGTCTACTGTATATGGTCCATGACTCTGAGCCATACAGGAGGTATGATAACACTCCTGCGAAGCACCTTGGGACATGCTATATAAATACAAGTTATTGTTCTTGTTGGGTTAGCTAACCAGCACTATTGCTATAATTACTGTTCGCTTGTGCTGCCATTGTCTAGTAAATGTATTTAGCAGTTGAAACCCGAAAAAAGGTAATGTAGTGTTTCGAAGATAAGCACAATCACATGAAGACATGGATAGAAGTAATTGCAGGGGAAATCTAATAACGCGCTCTCTGTTCATTATACTGGGCACGTTATGAAACTCACCTACACATCAGGGCAAGTGAACCTTGAGGATGTTGTGACTGAGGGATTACCTACAGGAGTATTCTCAAACACAGAAACATATAGAATGGTAAAGATAAAATAATCTAAAATTATAATAGTTACATTTGTTCACCCATCACCCCTCTGAATTTCACATTGGTCCAACATCTTAAATTTAAAATTCTCAACCTTGTGTTCAAATCCCTCCATGGCCTCACCGCTCCCTATCTCTGTAACCTTCTCGAACCCTAAATCCCTCTGAGAACTCTGCGTTTCTCCAATTCTGGCCCCTTGTGCCTCCCGACTTCCTTCACCCACCATTGGAGGCCGTGCATTCAGCTGTCTAGGTCCCAAGCTCTGGCATTCTCTCCCTAAACCTCTCCTCCTCTAGACATCTCTCTCCTCCTTTAAGACGCTTCTTAAAAACTAACTCTTGGACCAATCTTTTTGTTGCGTGCTACTTTGGCTCAATGTCAATTTTTTTGTCTGACCTTGCTCCTGTGAAACACCTTGGAACGTTTTACTACGTTAAAGGCATTATATAAATGAAAGTTGCTGGTGTAGTGTAAATGCACTTTAAGGTGAACACCAAAATACAGGATGCATTGGAGAGCCAGTCTCAATTTTTTGAGTTCTGTAGCACACCCCAACACAAAGAACCATTGGCCACACATGCACACCGGGAACAGTAGCATAGTGGTTATGTTACTGGATCAGTAATCCGGAGAAGTGGATTCAAATCTCACCACGGCAGCTGGGGAATTTAAATTCAATTAATTAAATAAATCTGGAATAAAAAGCTAGTATCAGTAATGGTGACCATGAAACTATCGGATTGTCGTAAAAACCCATCTGGTTCACTAATGTCCTTTAGGGAAGGAAATCTGCTGTTCTGTACATGTGACTCCAGACTCACAGCAATGTGGTTGATTCTTAATGACCTCTGGAGTGGCCTAGCAAGCCACTCAGTTGTAACAAACCACTACGAGAAACAATAATAGGAATAAAACTGGACGGACCAGCCGACATCGACCTCGGCACCGGCTATGGACACGACAACACCACATCCAGCCCAGTTGACCCTGCAAAGTCCTTCTCACCAACATCTGGGGACTTGTGCTAAAATTGGGCGAACTGTCCCACAGACTAGTCATGTAACAGCCTGACATAGTCATATTCACAGAATCATACCTTTCAGCCAATGTCCCAGACACTTGCATCACCATCCCTGGGTATGTCCTGTCCCACCAGGGGTGGTGGCACAATGGTATACAGTCGGGAGGAAGTGGCCCTGGGAGTCCTCAACATTGGGTCCAAACCACATGAAATCTCATGGCTTCAGGCCACGCAAGGAAACCTCCTGTTGATTACCTACAGCCCTCCCTCAGCTGATGAATCGGTACTCCTCCATGTTGAACATCACTTGGAAGAAGCTCTGAGAGTAGCAAGGGCACAGAATGCACTCTGGGTGGGGGACTTCAATGTCCATCACCAAGAGTGGCTCGGTAGCACCACTATTGACTGAGCTGGCCGAGTCGTAAAGGACATAGCTGCCAGACTGGACCTGCAGCAGGTGGTGAGAGAACTAACACGAGGGAAAATCCTACTCGACTTCATTCTCACCAATCTAGATACATCTGTCTATGACACTGCTCAGTCCTTATAGAGCCAAAGTCCCGTCTTCACAATGAGGACACCCTTCCATCGTGTTATGTGGCACCCACCGTGCTAAATGGGATAAATACAGAACAGATCTAGTCGCTCAAAACTGGGAGTCCATGAGGCATTGTGGGCCATCAACAGCAGCAGAATTGTACTCCACCTCAATCTGTAACCTGGAATATCCCTCACTATCATTACCATCAAGCCAGATGACCAACCCTGGTTCAATGAGAAATGTAGAAGAGCATGCCAGAAGCAGTACGAGGCGTGCCTAAAAATGAGTACCAATCTGAGGAAGCTGCAACACAGGACTGTATGCATGCTAAACAGCGGAAGCAGCATGCTATAGACAGGGCTAAGTGATCCCACAAACAACAGATTAGATCAAAGCTCTGCAATCCTGCCACATCCAGTCGTGAATGGTGGTGGATAATTAAACAACTAATGGGCGGAGGAGAACATAAGAACATAAACATTTGGAGCCTGCTCCGCCATTCAATAAAATCATGGCTGATCTTCTACCTCAACTCCACTATCCTGCACTGTCCCCATATCCCTTGATTCCCTTAATATCCAAAAATCTATCGGTCTCTGACTTGAATATATGCAAAGACTGAGCCTCCACAGCACTCTGGGGTAGAGAATTCCAAAGATTCACCACCCTCTGAGTGAAGACATTTCTCCTCATCTCAGTCCTAAATGGCCAATCACTTATTCTGAGACTGTGACCCCTGTTTCTAGTCTGCCCAGCCAGGGGAAACATTCTCCGTACATCTACCCTATCTAGCCTTGTAATCATTTTACACGTTTCAATGAGATCACCTCTCATTCTTCTAAAGTCTAGAGAATATAGGCCTAGTCTACTTAATCGCTCCGAATAGGACAATCCCCCATCCCAGGAAACAGTCTGGTGAACCTTCATTGCACTCCCTCTATGACAAGTATATCCTTACTTAGGTAAGGAGACCAAACTGTACACAATACTCCAAGTGTGGTCTCACCAGGGCCCTATATAATTGCAGTAAGACATTTTTACTCTTATATTCAAATCCTCTTGTAATAAAGGCCAACATACCATTTGCTTTCTTAATTGCTTGCTGTACCTGCATGTTACCTTTCAGTGATTCATGTACAAGGACAACCAGGTCCCTCTGAACACCAACATTTCCCAATCTCTCACCGTTTAAAAAATTCTCTGCTTTTCTATTCTTCCTATCAAAATGGATAACTTCACAATTCTCCACATTATATTCTATTTGCCATGTTCTTGCCCACTCAATTAGTCTGGCTATATCTCTTTGAAGCTTCTTTGCATCCTCCTCACAACTTACATTCCCACCTAGCTTTGTTTCATCAGCAAACCTGGATATATTGGCCCTGAAATTCCGTTCAAGCTCTTCCCGCAGGCAAACGACAGAGAGAGAGAAAAAAGATGTGCACTTACCTGTTGCTGCTGCGCCCGTTGGAACTTCCGAGCCTGAGGCCTCCCGTGACTGCGCGTCGCAGCGTGTGCACGTGGGGACGTGCGCAGGCCGGGATCTGGAGACAGCAGTCAATCAGGTTAGTGTATTTTCTCATTCCTAGTAATAGGAGTTCCATAAATCCGGAACTCCTATTACTATGAATGAGAACCCCCCCCCCCACCACCCCTCCACCAAACACTCAAAACACAAAAAAAAATAGAAAATAAACTACATATTTAACATTCATTTAAATTAAAGATCTTTAAAAAAAGTCGGGAAAATATTTTTTTTGTAAGTTTTTTTATTAAGCCTTAAAATAAATTTACCATAGTGGGGAGGGTTTTTAAAAATAAAATGTGTTTTTATAACTTTGTTTTTAAATGTTTCTGTGTATTTTTAAACACTTGTGCCTGTAAAAGTAGGCCATATGCCTGTTTTTTCAGGCGCAAGATTTTAAAGGACATTTGCAGGGCAAGATATTCGTAACTATCGGAAATCTTGCCCTGCAAGTGTCCTCGCTCCCGATATGTGCGAGATCTGTCCAGCCAGAAACTTGACAGGTCAGAAAAGCCGGTTTTCAGCGCATGCGCATTGTGTGCTGAAACCTGACTTTTCCGATGCCTTCCCGGGTTCGTAAAAACTTCGTATGGACCCGGGACATTGGAATTTCAGGGCCAATACATTTGGTCCACTCATCCAAATCATTGATATAGATTGTGAACAGCTGAGGCCCAAGCACCGATCCTTGTGGTACCCCACTAGTTATAGCCTGCCAACCAGAAAATGACCCATTTATTCCTACTCTGTTTTCTGTCCATTAACCAATCCTCAATCCATGCTGGTATATTACCCCCAATCCCATGAGCCCTAATATTGTTTAATAACCTCATGTGGAACTTTATTGAATGCCTTCTGAAAATCCAAATACACTACATCCACTGGTACCCCCTTATCTATTCAACTAGTTACAACCTCAAAAAATTCTAACAGATTTGTCAAACATGATTTCCCTTTCATAAATCCCTGTTGACTCTGCCCAATCCTATTATTATTTTCTAAGTTTTCTGCTACCACGTCCTTAATAATAGATTCTAACATTTTCCCCATGTCTGATGTCAGGCTAACTGGTGTGTAGTTCCCCGTTTTCTCTCTCCCTCCTTTCTTAAATAGCAAGGTTACATTAGTTACCTTCCAATCTGCAGGAACCATTCTAGAATCTATGGAATTTTGGAAGATGACAACTAATGCATCCACTATCTCTATAGCCACCTATTTCAAAACCCTAAGATTGAGGCCATCAGGTTCAGGGGATTTATTAACTTTCAGTCCCATTAATTTTTCCAGTACCTTTTTTTAACTAATACTAATTTCTTTCAGTTCCTCATTCTCGCTTGACCCTTAGTTCTCCATGATTTCCGGGAGGTTTTTTGTGTCTTCATCCGTGAAGATAGACACAATGTATTTGTTTAATTTCTCTGCCATTTCCTGATTCCCCAGTATAATTTCTCCTGTCTCAGCCTGTAGGGGACCCACATTTATTTTCACTAATCTTTTCCTTTTTACATACCTAAAGGAAGCTCCATGAATATCCCCATCCTCAATGATGGCAGAGCCCATCACGTGAGTGAAAAAGAGAAGGCTGAATGTTTGCAACCATCTTCAGTCAGAAGTGCCGAGTGGATGATTCATATCGGCCTCCACCTGAGGTCCCCACCATCACGGCAGTCAGTCTTAAGCCAATACCATTCACTCCACGTGATATCAAGAAATGATTGACCACGCTGGATACAGCAAAGGCTATTGGCTCCGACAACATCCCAGCTGTCATGCTGAAGGCTTTCACTCCAGAATTAGCCATGCCTCTAGTCAAGCTGTTCCAGTACAGTCACAACACTGGCATCTACCCGACAATGTGAGAAACGCAGAAAACAGGACAAATCCAATCCAGCCAATTACTGCCCCATCAGTCTACTGTCAATCATTAGCAAAATGATGGAAGGTGTTGTTGACAATGCTATCAAGCGGCACTTACTCACCAATAACCTGCCCACCGATGCTCAGTTTGGGTTCCGCCAGGTCCAATTGGCTCAAGACCTCATTACAGCCTTGGTCCAAACACGGACAAAAGAGCTGAATTACAGAGGTGAGGTAAGAGTGACTGCCTTTGATATCAAGACAACATTTGACCGAGTGTGGCATTAAGTAAAATTGAAGTGAATGGGAATCAGGGGAAAAACTCTCCACTGGCTGGAGTCATACCTAGTAGAAAGAAAGATGGTTGCGTTTGTTGGAGGTCTATTATCACAGCCCCAGGAGTTCCTCAGGGTAGTGCCCTAGGCACAACCATCTTCAGCTGCTTCATCAATGACCTTCCCTCCATCATCAGGTCAGAAATATGGATGTTTGCTGATGATTGCGCAGTGTTCAGTTCCATTCACAACTCCTCAGATAATGGAGCAGTCCATGCCCACATGCAGCAAGACCTGGATGACATTCAGGCTTGGGCTGATAAGTGGCAAGTAATGTTCACGCCACACAAATGCCAGGCAGTGACTATCTCCAACAAGCGAGATTTTGAACACCTCACCTTGACATTCAATGGCATTACCATCACCAAATCCCACACCATCAACATCTCAGGTGTTACCATTGACCTGAAACTTAACTGGACCAGCTACATACTGTGGCAACAAGAGTGGGTCAGAGGCTGGGTATTCTGCGGCAAGTGTCTCACCACAAAGCTTTGCCATATCTACAGGGCACAAGTCATGTGATGGAAAACTCTCCAGTTGCCTGGTTGAGTGTGGCTCCAACAACACTCAAGAAACTCGACACCATCCAGGACAAAGTAGCCCGCTTGATTTGCACCCCATCCACCACCTTAAACATTCACTACCTCCACCATCGGCACACTGTGGCTACAGTGTGAACCATCTACAAGATGCACTGCAGCAACACGCCAAGGCTTCTTCGGCAGCACCTCCCAAACCCGCGACCTCTACCACCTAGAAGGACAAGGGCAGCAGGCACATGGGAACACTACCACCTCCACATTCCCTTCCAAGTCAAATACAACCCTGACTTGGAAATATATCACCGTTCCTTCATCGTCGCTGGATTAAAATCCTGGAACTCCCTCCATAACAGTACTGTGGGAGAACCTTCAGATAGTGTGTGATCGCAGGCAGGGACCACTGCACTCTTTCTGGGCAGTACTCATTATGCACATAAACTCAGTGTTCTACCATTGCTTGACAGGGAGACAAGATCACAGGATTGACTGCTGGCAGATATGGCTGATATTAGCTGTGTCAAACGTATGCACCACTGTAGAAAGGACTTACAGCAATGAACATTTATAATGATTGCCTGCTGGAATGCTTCACGTTGAAGCAATATTTCCAATCTCTTGACTACTCAAGTGGAGTGACTTGTAGTACAACATGGAGGGAATTGGCAGAATAATGGTAGCATGCTCCCTGCTGCACAACACAGAAGGCACAAGCTCGACAAGGCAGACTGGAGCTGTACTAGTGCAGAGAGCACTCATCCGAGGGTTGTTCTTCTGAGGCTGCACCAAGCAGCTTCTCCAATCAGACTAATTTCAATGCCAGCATGTCAGCAGTTTCTTAATGTCTTCACTTTCAGTCTTGGATAAACACGTGTTTTTTCATTGCCTTGAAAATAAAAATTGCAATTGCTCCCTATTTTCTTAGTGTTCTGCATTTAATTTGATAAATATACAGTGCCATGTTGATAATGAATACATGAAAACCATATCTGCTTCTGTTACAGTTGGAGGGATGTGCTATAAACATTCTTCCTTGTGCTTTGTGTGCAACTGGGCCTCACCATCCAGTGAAGTGATGGTTTCTCAGAGATATTATCGGCTTCACTAGAGCTTGTGCGGAACTGTTTGTGATTCCACTGACCATTTACCACTAACAGATCTAGTAATGGTCCCTGTCCTTGCTGTGAGAGCCTGTGTGTTCAGCATAGCCTCTGTCCCCTGCTCCTGCTGTGAGAGCCTGTGTGTTCAGCATGGCCTCTGTCCCCTGTCCCTATCCCTGCTGTGAGAGCCTGTGTGTTCAGCATCTCCTTTGTCCCCTGTCCCTGCTCCTGCTGTGGGAGCCTGTGTGCTCAGCATGGCCCCTGTCCCTGCTCCAGCTCCAGCTGTGGGAGTCTGTGTGTTCAGCATCTCCTTCGTCCCTTGCTCAATTTGCAAGTGCGCCCAAGGAAGTGGTGCTGATTTGGGAGGCAGCTCCAGCACCTGTGGAGCTGCTCTTGTACTGCAATTGGAGGATGTGTCTTGAAAGCAGCCCCTGATCGTTATGTTACATACCATACTCAGTAATTAGCACTCGTGCCTCCGAGTCTGCAGGTCTTTTGTTTCGAGCTCCACCACAGGCACTGCAGCACATAATCTAGGCTAACACTCCAATGCAGTACTGAGGGTGTGCGACACTGTTTAAGGTCCTTTCTTTCACATGAGATATTAAACCAAGGCCTCATTTGCCCTCTCAGGTGGAAGTAAAAAAGATCCCATGGCACTGTTCGAAGAAGAGCAGGGGAGTTCTCCTCGGGTGTCCATATTTATCGTTCAATCAACATCATCAATAAAAAAATGATTATCTGGTCATTTATCTCATTGCTGTTTGTGGGACCTTGCTGTGTAAAACAATTGGCTGCCACATTTCCCCACATTACAGTGACTGCTCATCAAAACTACTTAAATGGTTGTGAAGCACTTTGGTATGCTCAGAGAAAGGATTTGGATTCTGAAGCTCTGATCTTTAGCCATATTTCTTGGTGTAGTGTTGAAGCTAGCTGGAGAATCAGAGTTATGCTCACAGTAGGCTACACTCTGACAGAAACCGGCACAGTGAAATATAACTGAAGCACAACCTAAGTATTACCACCAGCTCAGATCACCATGGAAGGCATTCCTGATAGCACAAATTGCCTGCACGAGGAAACTCTATGCTCAGAGCTCGAGCAGATCTCTCTCCCTGAGCCAGACCCTCTGAGTCCATCACAGAGAGAGTGGTACCCTACCCCAAAAGCCCTCAGCAATGACATAGAAGCAAGAAAAAATAAATGACATCATCACTAGCAGAGAACGCAACTAATTCTTGAAGATACTCCAGACGATGAGAACGCTCTTCAAACAGCCACGGCTGAGGTTTGCTCGGCACTCCGTACATACCAGGAGCCGGTGGGCTGCACTCTGCGACCTCTACATGCAAGATAAAGCCGGAGCATTCAAGGAAGATGCTCAACAAACTGAGTTGATCTTCCGAGAGAACTGCGAACTCGCCACATGATGGAGTTGCTCCACACCGTGGCCCTGGAATCATGGTCGAGCGTCAGGTCGAACGTCAGCAAATGGTCAGGACACTCAACAAGGAGCTCCAGAACATCGTCCTCAAGTCGAACTACCTTGGTTAACGCTCAAGCCGCCGCTGCTGCCGCAAAGAACGCAGACTTCGAGGAGGTCATTGAGAGACTTCAGGCCGAGTTGAAAGCGACAGAAGCGCAGGCCGAGGCACACCTCAAGATACTTCAAGCCAGGAAAACCGCTGCCATACAGAGTAGAGGAGATGGAACGAGCCGGGCAAGAGACACGGAGGCCTTGTGCATGGACATCACAGCACAGGTGGACGACTTGCCTGAATTTGGGCTGCTCAACGATCCCCACCATCTTTACCCAATGCTCGAAAAACTCCCTATCTACTTACGCAACGCATGGAGGAAACACATATCAGAGCATAAGACTGATAACAGTGGCTACCCTCCTTTCACCATGCTGGCTAAATGCTGGCTAAATGCCTGAAAAAAGAAGCCAGACAGCACAGCGACAGCGACCTTTACACAGTAAGCCAGGTCTGTAAGCCAACCGCGGGGAGGATGACAACAAGCAGAAGCTCCAGCTCTTCCCTTCGCGTCTTGGCAACATGTACACCTACGAAGTCGGCGCCCAGGCTACTATCCGTGGAGATGTGCCTCGACCATGACAAGCCAGGCCATCATTTGTCGGATAGCATCGCTTTCAGCCAAAAGCCCACTCAAGAATGAAGAGAATTCTGCAGAGCCAACGGCCGGTGTGGCGACCACCACAGAACGCAAGACTGCTGGACCAAGGTGAATTGTAAGGAATGCCAAGGCACAGAGCATGCCTCGTTCATGCACGCGACGCCGAGACAGAATGGCGGGGAGACCCACCACGACAGGCCACAGGTCATACAGGCCAACACAAATTGCACAAAATATCTAGCTTGCCCTTCCACATGATCTTGTTGTAAGATCGTCCTCTGCATAATCTACCACAGGGATCGTCCCTCAAAACGTATCCTTGGCTACTTGGTGCTGGATGACCAATCTAATGCCTGTTTCGGAGACCCCGAAATCTTCGATACATTAGACCTCCGAGGTCCAGCTTTCCCGTATGAGCTTGCCACCTGCGGAGACAGGATCATGGCCAAGGGGAGAAGAGCAGGCGGTTTAGTCATAGAAGCGGTAGATGGAAAGACAGAACAGCTGCCTACCATCCTCAAGAATGTCCTCATTCCCGGAGACAGAAGCGAGATCCCAAGTCCCGATTTCTGCGATCAGTTCCCCCTCCTCAGGTCAGTGGCGGAAAAGATACCCGAGCCAAGAGAGGATCTACCATCATCCTCCTCATTGGAATAAACTGCTCTGAACCCCTCAAGATCAGGGAGTCTTGCAACGGGCCAAGGGGAACACCGTGGGCACAAAGTACGGACCTCGGCTGGACAGTCTCTAGACAGGTTGGCCTAAGTGGGATAAATGTCTCTGTCAATCGTACTATCCTTCAGGTACTGAAGGCCATGTTCATCTGACACCAACATTCACTGAAGAGTGTGACAGAAGGTGCTCACCTTAACTCGGCGGGAAACTCGGAGTTTCCTCCACTTCTCAACAGCGAACCTCAGGCACTCACTCCCGCCATGCTCGGGGCTCTGAAAACTCAGCCCCTCAAGGCACCAGCTGGCAACTAGGAAGACCCATATGGATGACAACAACGGCGACGGACCCAATGACCTGCAGATCAACTCTGGATTCGACGGCGGAAGAAAAACATATTTATATGTGATGTACAGCAAGAGATAAGTAACCTCTTTATTATTGCTTTTAATTGATTGTTAATGTTGATTTACAAGAATGCTAGATCTGTTTCTTATTCTTTATCAACAGTTTTCACACTGCATTATTAAAGGATTTGGATTCTGAAGCTCTGACCTTTAGCCATATTTCTTGGTGTTGAAGCTAGCTGGAGAATCAGAGTTATGCTCGCGGTAGGCTACACTTTGACAGAAACTGGTACTACTACATAAATGCAAGTTTTTCTTTTTTTTAGGCCTCTGTTTTCAAAGGCATCAAAACCTGCCTTTATCATGTCTAGGATTTTAGTCCCTAGCATCTCAGCAACGGAATTCCTAAGAGAGACTTTAACTGTATTGACTCCTCATACTGGTGTGAAATTGGCCACAGATACCAGCGTGGCAGTCTGCCTGAGAATGCTTGCAATATCACAGTGGTGATAGTCTACTGCATTCAGACAACTCAACGGCTCGTGGCCCCATGGGGTCTGAATCAGAAAACTCTGCAAGGCCCCACTGCCACGGAAAATCTCTGCAACTGGCAGGCTGGTCAGTAATCAGAGGACACAGATTTAAGATAATTAGCAAAAGAACTAGTGGGAAAATGAGGAGCGAGTTGTCATGATTTGAAATTCACTGCCAACAGTGCCTTTCAAAAGGGAATTAGATAAATACTTGAAAAGGAGAAATTTGCGGGTCTATGGGGAAAGAGCAGGGGAGTGGGACTAATGGGATAGCTCTTTCAAAGAGCCGGCACAGGCATGATGGGCCGAATGGCCTCCTTCTGTACTATATAACTATGACTTTATTAACAGTAGCCAACTCTGCCCCATTCTGACTCACTCCGTATTCCTTATTTAACTCAGTACAGGCCTCTGGGGCACCTGTGTCAATTTTGGGTCCTTTCTACAAAGTGACCAATCAGGAGAATTCCTTCTCTCCCTCAAACCTAGTATTGAATTCTATCATCTTATGGTCACTGTTAGCTCGGTGTTCCCTTACTGTCAGATTGTTGACTAATTCAGGCTCATTACACATCACTAATCGAGTACGGCCACATCTTCACATGTGAGTCAAACACATATTGTTCCAGAAAACTGTCAAATACATTCAAGAAATTCGCTGCCTTCAGGATGCAAGAAGTTTTGCTTCTCCCAGTCTATGTGAAAATTAGAGTCTCCCATTATAACCACTCTGGTTCTGCAACGAGCTTCTCTGATCTCTGTGTTTGTGTATACCACTACTTCATCAGTGCTATCAGGAGGTCTGTAGACAACTCTCACCAAAGTCTTTTATTCTTTTTCTATTTGTCAATTCTACCGAGTTTCTGCTGCCTGCTCACTCTCAGTGATATCCTGACTTTCGAATGCTGTAATAGTGTCCCTTGCCAATATTGCTACCCCTCTTCCTTTTACAATTGTCTGGTCCTTTCTAAAAACCTTGTAACCTGCAATATTTATCTCCCAGTTTTGCCCAGTTTGAAACCAGGTCTCAGTGATGGCTACTATGTCATACCCTTTAAGCAGGATTTGCGTTTCTAATTTGCTTGTTTTATTCATAGAAACAGAAAATAGGTGCAGGAGCAGGCCATTTGGCCCTTCGAGCCTGCACCACCATTCAATATGATCATAGCTGATCATGCAACTTCAGTACCCCATTCCTGCTTTTTCTCCATACCCCTTGATCCCTTTAGCCATAAGGGCCACATCTAACTCCCTTTTGAATATATCTAACAAACTGGCCTCAACAACTTTCTGTGGTAGAGAATTCCACAGGTTCACAATTCTCTGAGTGAAGAAGTTTCTCCTCATCTAGGTCCTAAATGGCTTACCCCTTATCCTTAGACTGTGACCCCTGGTCTGGACTTCCCCAACATCGGGAACATTCTTCCTGCATCTAACCTGTTGAATCCCATCAGAATGTTATATGTTTCTATGAGATTCCCCTTCATTCTTCTAAATTCCAGTGAATATAAACCCAGTCTATCCAGTCTTTCTTCACATATCAGTGCTGCCATCCCAGGAATCAGTCTGGTGAACCTTCGCTGCACTCCCTCAATAGCAAGAATGTCCTTCCTCAGATTAGGAGACCCAAACTGTACACAATATTCAAAATGTGGCCTCTCCAAGGCCCTGTACAACTGCAGTAAGACCTCCCTGCTCCTATACTCAAATCCTCTCGCTATGAAGGCCAACATGCCATTTGCCGTCTTCACCGCCTGCTATACCTGCATGCCAACTTTCAATGACTGATGTACCATGACACCAGGTCTCACTGTACCTCCCCTTTCCCTAATTTGTCACCATTCAGATAATATTCTGCCTTCCCCGTTTTTGCCACCAAAGTGGATAACCTCACATTTATCTACATTATACTGCATCTGACATGCATTTGCCCACTCATCTTACCTGTCCAAGTCACCCTGCAGCCTCTTAGCATCCTCCTCACAGCTCACACTGCCACCCAGCTTAGTGTCATCTGCAAACTTGGAGATATTACATTCAATTCCTTCGTCTAAATCATTAATGCATATTGTAAATAGCTGAGGTCCCAGCACTGAATCTTGCGGTACTCACTAGTCACTGCCTGCCATTCCGAAAAGGACCCGTTTATTCCTACTCTTTGCTTACTGTCTGCCAACCAGTTCTCTATCCATGTCAATACATTACCCACAATACAACAGGCTTTAATTTTGCACACTAATCTCTTGTGTGGGACCTTGTCAAAAGCCTTTTGAAAGTCCAAATACACCACATCCACTGGTTCTCCCTTGTCCTCAAAATATTCTAGAATATTTGTCAAGCATGATTTCCCTTTCATAAATCCATGCTGACTTGGACCAATCCTGTCACTGCTTTCCAAATGCGCTGCTATTCCATGTTTAATAATTGATTCTAACATTTTCCTCACTACCGATGTCAGGCTAACCGGTCTATAATTCCCTGTTTTCTCTCTCCCTCCTTTTTAAAAAAGTGACGTTACATTAGCTATCCTCCAATCCATAGGAACTGATCCAGAGTCTATAGAATGTTGGAAAATGACCACCAATGCATCCACTATTTCTAGGGCCACTTCCTTAAGTACTCTGGGATGCAGACTTATCAGGCCCTGGGGATTTATCGGCCTTCAATCCCATCAATTTTCCTAACACAATTTCCTGACTACTAAGGATTTCCTTCAGTTCCTCCTTCTCACTAGACCCTCGGTCCCCTAGTATTTCCAGAAGGTTATTTATGTCTTCCTTCGTGAAGGCAGTACTAAAGTATTTGTTCAATTGGTCTGCCATTTCTTTGTTTCCCATTATAAATTCACCTGAATCTGACTGCAAGGGACCTACATTTGTCTTCACTCATATTTTTCTTTTCATATATCTATAGAAGCTTTTGCAGTCAGTTTTTATGTTCCCTGCAAGCTTACTCTGTGAGTTTTTATGTTCCCTTATATTACGTTTGTTAGTATACAGAGCCCTTATTTGGGCAACACACCCACCCTGCCCCTTTGTCCTGATGCTGTTTTTTTTCATTTTTTACCATATAACATTTTTTGTTTTTCATTACTCCTGTTGTATTTTTATTTGGTTATATTGTTATTATTTCCTATATTATTTTCTGAACCTGAAGTATTTATATTGTCTTTAACACTAGTTATGATTTGGACTTTGCTCTTATTCTTGTTTTTAATCTGTAGGCCATTGTAACATTTTTATTTCTGCCCAAGCATGCCTCTCCTTTATTGGTTTAAAGTTGGTTTCTATAGCTGTATTTATCCTCTCCACTCAGTCCCAGCCTGGTTCAGGCGCACCCCTTCCACAGCTCCTCCCGCCTCAGTAATGGTGCCAGTGTCCCATCAAATGGAACCACTCTTTCCCACACATCCTTCAGCTCACTATTTACTTTCTTAACCTGTTTGTCCCTGTGCCAATTTGCACATGGCTTGAGTCCTGCCTTTTAATTTAATGCTCGCTCCTGATATTCCTGAGCTCAGCAGGACCTCCTCCCTCTCGTTTCCTATGTCATTTGTCCAGACATGGACCACGACAACTGGATCTTCCCCCTCCCTTTCTCGGTTCTTTTGCAGCCACCTGAAGACACCCCTTACCCTGGCACGAGGTGGGAAACACACCCTTCGGAACTCTTCTTCGCGACTGCAGAGGATGCTATATAATCCCCCTAATTATTGAATCCCCTATAACAACCACATTTCTAATCAGCTCCTTCCCATTTTGGTCTGCCTTCTGCTCCACTCTTGGAGCTCTGTGCACATTGGTTCCATTACAACAATTTGACACTAACGCCCCCAATAAGACAGGTGTGCAGTAAACAGGAAGTCCTGAACAACCCGCATGTGTGTGTCGAGGGAAGTTACCCTATTCCTGTTTTAAAAGAACCCACTGACAAACCTCTTACACTAACAACTCACTGTTTCATTCCCCCAACGCTGTTTCCACATTTTCTGAAACCATTTGATGCCTTTCTGGGTACATTTCCAGAGACACAAGTTTCCTTCAGTATCTCATCCAAGTAGACATTCTTGACAAGGGGCAGTACTGGGCTATTCCATCAGAGAGCATCACAGCCACATCTGATCCCGTCTTCACTTGACATAGATCCTCACACTTCCAGCAGGGCCAATGGATAGCGTTAAGGAGCAGGGCTGTGAGCTGATTCCTCCTCTGCCTAGCCCAGGGCACTGAGGCGTATCGTATACCATGACCACTTCCCCTGGCAGAAGTGAGCACTTCCATTTTTCTTGTTGTGCAAGATTTTCTCCCCTGTCTCTTTTTCTTTTTCCCCCTCAAACCACGTACCATCCCACACACGGCCTGTAGCGATTCAAGGCAACTCCTCACCATCTCTGCTCAAGGGCCACTAGGGATGGGCAATACATGCTGGTCTTGCTAGCGACATCCATGTCCTGAGAATACAAAAAAACACCAGGCGGTCTGCTCCTGAGCCTGTCACCACTGCTACTGCTACTGTGTAACTCGTCATTAGGATTTGGCGGGTGGAGGTGGTTTGGCTCCCATTGGAATAGGGTACTGGGTGAATCTGTTTGGGTTTACATTTATTTTATTCATTCAGGGGATGTGGGCGTTGCAGGGAAGGCCAGCATTTATTGCCCCTCCCTAAGATGCAACAGTTCAATCATGCATCACACGCCTTTCTCCAGCAGGGCCTTCAACTCCACTGTCCTCAACCCAGACCAGAGCAACAATTCAAAAAAGACAAGCAAAATGGGTTTTTAATTTTATTTTCATACATGACTTTTTTAGCATGATAAAAAGCCTCCAATACTTTAATACAATAATTCAGATCTCCTTTAAAACATATTAACAAAAAGTAAGGTGTGTGAGAGAGACACTGTACAATTGTGAAGAATACAAGAAATGTCATTGTTGGACTGGACATCAAATGTCCACTGCTGATATTTAAATAAAAGTTGCACTCCGCCACAGACGTCAAGGAAAAAAGCTCGATATTAAACAAAGGACTCAGTGCTGTGGGATGAGCAACTCGAATAGCTCAGCTACACACAGGGAAAGGACAGCAAAACATAAAGGCCTGGAGACTCCAAAATGGAATGGCAAATGGGAGGAGGGCTTTCAATAGTCATTGTGCAATAGTGACATCTGAGCACTATTTCTAGTAAAATTATAAACATGCTACTTTAAAGTGCTTTCGCTAGAAATAGCAAACATAAGAAAACTTCCGGCTATACTCAATGTCGCTTGCACACAGTGACCACAGGAAATCCTCTGAGATGAGATAGCAATTTCAGTTGCAGTTTGCAGTAACTAGTCGAGCTAGTTTTATCCAGGTCTCCTGTAGGCCAGACCTCAGGACAGCAAAGACTGCTCCGCAGAGAAGAGCCACAAGACTAATTCCTAGTGCCGGAGGATTGGATTGTGATACCCGTGCTCTTCAACTTCAGGGCACATTATAGAGGCATGCAAGATTGGAAATGATATCGATACAGGTCATTCTAGAACACCAATTCAAACTAAACCATGACAGTCGGAGAAGGGAGCACAGTTTTCAAGCTGTGATGTCAGTAAGTTCTTCCTCATCCAAAGAGTGAGGAACACTTGGAATGGACCTGTAGGTAGGGTCGTGGAGGCAGAAACCCTGGAATCATTCAAGAGGTGGCGAATGGTGTGATAGGGAACTGATGCACGAGTCCTTCCACATCACAAGATCTATCTTGCACTGCGCAGGGACCTATTCTGCAATGAATCAACCAGGGGCAGAGTTGGTGCAGATGTGGGCTGTACCATTAACCCTTCTGGAAGGTGTGGGGGGGCGGTATAACAGGGACAAGGAGAGAACATATCACAAAACAAATAAATAATTTGATAGGTGACGCCAAGAAGTAAAAAGAAATGGATCTCCACTCTCCAGGGGATGGCTAAACACACTAGACACAAGTCCCAGGTTGTTGACTCACTGCTTGCCATGCCAGAGTCAGATCAGACTGGGGCCTGGCCCGATGTTTAAAAAGGCCTCACTAAGAAATGAATAGGAGCTGGGATTCAAGAGGTTGCACCCACAGAAACTTTAATGCTTCTAGCATGCATCCTACACACTGGCCTCTGATATTCAGATGAAAGAATGTTTTTTTTTAAAAAGTGACTATCCCAATTTAAGACACAGCCAGAAAAATACTAACAAAGGGATTTTCAATTACAAAAGAACTCAACATTAATGAAGCACGAATCATATCAATTACACCAAAGAAGCATCCGTTACAAAATCATATCGCACCCCCCATCAGTGCACATTCTTAAATATGTGCATTCTGCGAAGAGCTGACAGTTGTAAACTGAATAAGGGAGACACGTATTGTGATACATTTATATACATTATGTGTGAAGTATAAACACCGGCATAGACCAATTGGGCTGAATGGCCTGTTTCTGTGCTGAAAGTTCTATATAGTGTGTCAGTGCTCTGCCTGTATTCTTTCACCTGCTCTATAATTTAGTCCGCCCACCACTGCTTTGTGTGTAATTACAAGGAGGCTGTATGGTCAAAGTCAAACTATTACATTGAGTCTCAACCAAGGTAACCATTCCTGCATCTTTTTTCGAGCTAACCTCTCTTCCTTTTCCCTTACCCAAGAGGATTCACCCTTCCGAAGGCGGCAGACGTAAATATTTTTGTTATCCTTGTCCCTGGCATATTTTTGTTGAAAGCCAATTGTATCTTGCATTGTCCTGTTGTCATGTGGCAATATTTGGAAGGAAAGAAGAAGGGGACCTGTGAGATATTTTTAAAAGGGGAAGCACACATGACAGTATCCTTCACAATTCATTTGCCCTCCCAAATTTTCTGCCCTTACCCATCCCACCTCTCTGGACGGGACTGATACATGCCGGGGTACAGTTCAACCAGGAGCGTCAGTTTGTCTTGTGGGGGTACCGTGCAAAGATTCGGTTCGGGGTCCCTATATTGTAGTTGACAATGATAGTAAACATTACCAGATTCTTAATCTGATGTCAAATCTACGGCCATGGAAAGGCATGTTTGCAATAGGTGACACAAAAATAGCTGATAAAGTGATCAGGGCAGCTATTACTGTGCGTAGGGGTCCTTTCACTGGATACACTCAGGGCATTGTGCAACTGCTCGGTCCTAAATGCCCCCTCCCTCCCTCCCCATCCCCCCTTGCCGAGTCCAACAAGCAGCAGTGGTCACACGCCAATGTGGCCAGTCTTCATGCGTGAGCATAGGCAGTGAGTATTGGGAGACTATTCTACTGCATGAACATCACAGCCACACTCCATTCTGCCCTCAGATAAGACCCACAATTTAAAGTGGTCTCAGCGCGAGTGATAATAGGGAACCCTGGCTGATTTCCCCGCTTCCGATTGTACTGGTCCTAGTGGAGGCCAGTTCACTCAGCACAGGCCAAGTACTGAATCTTGGACTCCTAGTCTGTATGGTTAGTACCACACCAGGTAATACATTTACCGATTGTACTATCGGAGAAGCTTGCTGGCTTTTTTTTTAAAGATAGAAGAGGTAATAAATTACTGTTAATATGAATGAAGCAGTTACCAAGCTGTCATATGAATTAGCAGCCTAATTGTCTATGAGGTTACACAGTCTACTGTACTTTTAATGAATATGTGCTATGTAGATTTTAAAAAGGCATATCCCCACCCCAAACATATGAATTTTAATGGAAGCTAATTACGAGTGTTAAGTTTAATGGAGGACTCTGGTCCTCTGAATTGTCACTGCTGCTTATACACCTATTGGTATCACTAAGTCTTTCTTTGTCCAGTGTGGTGATGTTACTGTACTTCATAGGGTTTATGAGTGGAACTTAAATGGAATGACATGCTACACAAATCACCTCCTCTCGTGTAGCTTCTGACAGCAATTTTAAAACATAAGAAGACTGACTCAAGTGCTGGCTGACAATAAATGTACAGATATCACCCTCTATTTAACATTATGAATTGCATGGCACACGAAGAGATGAAAACAATTTCCCTTTAAGGTTGACAGCCAATACGCAATAGTAAACAGCAGATTAATGGCCCCCTACTCTCTTCAAATGCTCATTCTTCACCTAGATATGTCGCTTTACTGCCTCATTATTTCTCAACTGCTAGTGTCTAAGCAATAGAAATGGCAGATTCTAATTTAAGATAGCAGGATTATTTTAAATATATCAACCACCATGTTTTTTCCCGCTCGACCTGCTTTACGCAGTCTTCTTAAAGAGGCAGCATCACCGTATATGAGAGATGGCTTTAGGTAGACTCAGGTGGCAGTAAAGCCCTTTCTCTGGAAATCCCTCGGCGTTGAGTGCCACCAAAGAAAGCAGGGGCCACAACAGTCAGCTGCAAAGTGTAGCTGGTGGAGTATCCCTTCCAACCTGAAGGCATCCCATTTTATACTGAAACTATAAACCCGTAATAGCAGCATATCTGGTCAGCAGTGTGAGGCCGTTGTTGAGTGTGGCTGGGCAGGCCAATCACCCCTCCCGGTAAAAATACAAGGCAGTGGGCAAAGTGACCAGCAAGATGCTTTACTCTGACTCAATTTTCTTTGATGTGCTCAAAACACTTTATCCAAATTGTGACAACTCCATTTTTACATTGAAGATGAGCAGTCTGCACTCAAGGCTCCAAAGCAGCAGCCACCTGTCCCAGCAGCTCATTAATTAAACCAGCAGCTTCAAACGTAACATCCTAAACCATTTCAAAGCTGTTTAACTCTTTTGAGTTCACCTGTGAAAACATAAAAACAATAAACGGTGCCACCCGACCTGGGTGACACTCCAGACATTTTCAAGGCCCTTTTTTTCCCCCCTTTTTTTTTGGTTTTTTTTTTGTGTTTTTCTTTTTTTTTTTTTGTTTTTTTTTGGGCACTAAAATCACAATTTTCCCCAGTGCCCCCTATAAAAGGGAAGGGGGACACTAAAAGCACCGGCAATTAAAACAAATTAAACTTTAAAACGTAAAATCAAATTAAAATTTGGTTGCCGGGCGTGATGATGCACTCCAGTCCCTCCGGTGCCTTCAAAGCTGTTTAACTTTAGATCATTTAAGTCAGGTGTAATAAGCGCCATCTGCTCTGATTAAAGAGGCAGCACACTGCAACCTCGGAACGCAAAGGGTGAAACTTTTAAAGACTTACAAGCTGCCCTCTCGGATGATTTTGATGCAATCAAATAAAATATCATTGTTTCCAAGTGCTAAATAAATCCTACACACGAGTAGCATTAAAAAGAATAGTTCCCCAATTTTCATGGCTAGTTCATCTCGCTGAGCATATCAAAGACTGATATTTAATCAAAACTCACAGATCACATGAACCCATCATAAGTTCAGGACTGCATCTTTAGTAATAACATACATTTGAATGTTTACTAGTTGCATAACTTCAACCTAGGCAGTAATGGACAGACCCTAAACACATTTAGAAACAGAACTAAGCCGAGATCATAGAACCGTACAGCATAGAAGGAGCCATTCAGCCTCTTGGAAAGAGCTGTCTAATTTAGTCTCATACCCGGCTTTTCCCCCATAATCCTGCAAAAATGAGTCCTCTTGAAGTACATGACCAATTGCCATTTGAAGGTTCCTATTGAATCTGCTTCCACCAGCCTCTCAGGTAGTGCTGGCCAGATCTGTGTGAAAAAATTCTCCTCATTTACACTCTACTTATTTTGCCAATGATTTTAAATCCATGACCTCTGGTTACCGACACACTTGCATTTATATAGTGTGTTTAATTTAGAAAAATGTCCCAAAACCAGTCACATTTAATAACTAGACCTAACCTGTATCAGATATGCTGGTTACATGGATAACCTGGGCTTGGTGTGTGCTGGATAGTCCCTGGTCACATTTCTAAATCAAACCTAGTCTGCTTGAGACAGACCCTGGTCACATTTATAGACAGGACTTAGTCAGCTTGAAACAGACCCTGGTTAACATTCAGAAAGGTAGAATGTTATTGCTATCCTTATACTCTCCAAACTAGGAACTGTCTGTGTAGATCTGGTTGTATTTAATTTTCAGAGCCCCAATGACTTTAGTAAGATATCCTCAGAATATCAGTTTACACACTAGCTGTTGCACAGCAAGACTTTGGATACAGATGTACTTTTTAATTTTAAATTCCTATTTTATTTCCTGTGTTTCTTTTTCATCCCTTCTTGGCCAGCTATTTTTAAAAACCAATTTGTTAATCAAGAATTAAAATAGGTGTGAAACATAGACTCGACCCACACTGTCCGTCCCATTCCACCAACACGTTCGAGGTGGAACAATTGAGATAGGGCAAACTTCTCTTCGTGAGGTAAGATAGCTCCCTCAAGACACTTTAATATGCCATGCCAGGAACATGGTCCTTTTGTGATATAACCCAGCTGATAGAATTCCTTCCCACGATGTGGCACAGCCAGGCCAGGAGGAATCGCATCCTATCTGTCAAATATTGAGAGCAGTGCAATACATCCAAGAGAAACGGGGCTTTTACTGGGGTTGAACGGGACTAGAACTGGTGGTGCTACTTTTGTGCAGTGGCCCAGCATCCCAACAGTGAACTAGGGACACTCAGCCGACTGAGGGACAAGGCTGTGTGTGACTGGTCACCCTGCCACGAACATGCAATCTACTCGGGCTTCGAATATGGAGTCAGGTTTTCTCCTTGGGAGCTTGACTTGATTTAGAATTGTAAGAACTATAATCACTGTTAGGAGAAGTCAAGAATGAGGGGGCATCATAAAATTAGAGCTAGGGCATTTAGGAAGGAATTCAGGAAGCACTTTTTCCACAGAAGCAGTAGTAAAACTTTGAACTCTTCCCCCAAAAGGCTGTGGATGTTGGGTTAATTGAAATTTCCAATGCTAAGATCGACATATTTTGTTAGGTAAGGGTATCAAAGGATATAGATCTAAGGAAGTAAATGGAATTAAGAAACAGATCAGCCATGATCTAATTGTATGGCGAACAGGCTCGAGGGGCTGAATGGTCTACTCCTGTTCTTAATTATATGAACCTACTACCAATAATCTGCAATGGAATATGTATTCCTTTTTACATTTAAAATGTTTAATTTCACACAATAGTGCGCATGCAACTGTCTGAGCTGCCATTTTGACTCAGGCTGGGACAAGGATGAAGGGACCTATAGGGCTGACCCATCCAGAGAGATCAACTTTCACTGGAGCCGCCCAGGTACGAGGCCGAACCTGCTCTGGGTTAGGAGCTGCAATGCAGTAACTAAAAGGAAAAGGAGGCTTGTTTTGTTTTGTTTAGTGTACACCCCAGAGCAGCAAGGGATGGTGCATACTCATGTTTAAAAAATACAAAGGGGCGTGAAATTGCCAATCCCAAATTGGGTGTGGGTGTAAGACTGGCTGTTGATTCGCTTTCGCCCGCTTTACGCTGCTGCCCAACATGAATTTCACTCCCAAAATGTTACAATAAGGCATATTAAAGCAGAAGAGATATGTTACAGGAACAATTGCTGATTTTCTGTACACGCTGTTTGAACAGGAATCTCCCGACGCTTCTCCTTGATTTTGTCACTGGACCATCATGCCCGGCCCACACCCCAGAGCAGAGGTGCCTCTGCTGAATGCTCAGCTACCAAGCAAGATTCAAATTCAAACTTCCCAGCTCCAGGTCAGAAGGAACCAGTTTGGTTACCAATGGTAGGAAGAACTGCCCATACCAAGGAGGCATCTCTTCCCATTTTGCTCAAGGGCACCTCCTGGAGGTCTGTTGGTTAATATCACCCACAGGGGGCCAAGAACACCTTGTCCTCGCAGGTAAGAACAATAGGGGAACGCAGGAAAATACATTTCAAACCGAAAAAAAAACAATCCATGAAAACTTATGTACTATATTTAGCTTTACACTGCAGTATATGTTTATACAAACGGTCAGTCCTGCTCTGCACCATCTGAGCGTGTTCCTCAGACAGGAATCCCATTTGAGGGGCCAGGGGCTCGCTGGCCCTGTACAGGTCCAACAACTGGCCGGCAGCGTTTTGTGACTGGTGCAGCTCGGCGATTTTCCTGGCGGTCTCCTTGCGGAAGATGCACAGCGTCTTGAGCAGCGACTCGTGGTAGCGTTCCCACATGGCCAGCACCCGGTAGCCGTGCACCAGCCCCGCCTCGTTGTCGATGAAGACCAGGGCCCCGCTGGCGGTACGGTGCAGGTTGTTGGCGGAGCGCTCCATCACCCGGGAGTCCCACTGCAAACTCAGCAAGTTGCTGGCCAGCCGGTCGAAGTTGGCGGTCAGGTAGTCGAAGAGGACCAGGTCGGACCACTGCACCAGCTCGGGGACCTCCTGGCTGGTCAGGTTGGCCAGATCTTCGACCGTGGGGTGCAGCCTGTTGGTGTGGGAGCGCAGGGACAGAGGGGTGACCACGTCGGTCAGGTTGCTGATCCACTCACTCAGGCTGACGATGGGTCTGTCCGCCCACTGCGACCCCTGCACCTCCTGGCGGACCCTCAGCCACTGCTCGGCGTTGACATTGACCCGCGACAGGGCCAGGGCCGGCACGTTGCGGATGCCCAGCAGCCGGGAGAGGTAGAAGGACAGGGTCTCGCCCAGCACCTGGTCCGGGTTGATGCCGTAGCGGACGCAGGCACGGCTGCCGTCCGAGAAGCCGGCAAGCCTGTTGGAAGGCCGGCCGCAGCCCCGCTCCAGCCACGCCAGGCGCGACGAGCGGGCTTTGCGCTGCCAGCGCTGGACGCGGAGGTCGGAAAATCCGGCGGGCGGCGAGCGGTCCGCCCGCCCGCTCCAGAACACCCCTTGCTCCACCACCTCGGCCAGCCGCACGGTGCCGGCCCGGAGCGGGGAGGCGGCTGTGCCCCAGTCCCAGTCCCTGCCCGGCGCTGCGCGGGACCTCCTGCTCCTGGCCGCCCTCGGCTGCAGCGACACGGCGAGCAGAGTTCGGAAACTTTTCGCCCTGTCCGGGGGCGAGGCGGCGCCGGGACACTTGGAGAAGCCCAGCCAGCCCAGCAGCGAGAAGAGAGCCAGGGCGGGCAGCAGGAGCCTCATCCCCGGGCAAGCCCAGTCAGGCTGGGTGGCCGCAGCGCTCCCTCTCCGATCGCCCAGCAGCTCACGCCTCGCTCCCCATCATCTTCAGCCTGCGAGCCGGGCTCCCTGCTCCCGCCGGCCCCCAGCCCCCAGCCCTCGCATCGCGCTGTCCCACAGAGGGAGAGGGAGGTAGAGGGAGGCGCCCCGCTGCCGGTCGGTCACACCGCCCGATCCGCGAACTCAGCCCCCGGGACGGCCAGTTGTTGCAGCCGCTCCCGCTTCGGCTCTCCGCCGGTTGTGATCAGAGAGGGTGGGACCTGCTCCCCCCGGCGGTGCAAGGAGCCGCACTCGCTCCCGGCCCGGCCTTTACAGCAGTCGGCTGAGGTGTGGAGAATAAAGCGCTGGGTTCAAACCGCACATGCCGAAGCCTCCTCTCAGTGATTAACCCCCTCCTCTCTGTGGATTAACCCTCTCCCTCCCGCCTCTCAGCAATTAACCCCCTCCCTCTCTCCCCTCAACGGCTTAACCCCCTCCCTCCTCTCAGCAATTAACCCCTTCCTTCCCTCCCCTCAGTGGATTAACGCCCTCCCTCCCACTCTGGGCAGCTTAACTCCCTCTCCCCGCCCCCGACGTGTAATACCCACCCGCCTCTGTGTTTCAACCCCCCCACTTCCTCTGTGATTTAAACCCCTCCCCTCCTGCTGTCAGCTGTGGCTCAGTGGGTAGCACACTTGCCTCTGAGTCGAAAGTTATAGGTTGAAATCCCACTCCAGGGACTTGAGCACATAAATCTAGGCTGACACTCCAGTGCAGTGTGGAGGGAGTGCTGCACTGTGGGAGGTGCCGTTTTTCAGATGAGACAATAAACCGAGGGCCCGTCTGCTCTCTCAGGTGGATGTAAAATATCCCATGGCACTATTTGAAGAAGAGCAGAGGAGTTCTCCCCAGTGTCCTGGTCAATATTTGTCCCTCAATCAACATAACAAAGACACTTGTTCTGGTCATTATCACATTGCTGTTTATGGGAGCTTGCTATGCGCAAAGAGGCTGCCGCGTTTCCCACATTACAACAGTGCCTACACTACAAAAGTACTTCATTGGTTGTAAAGCGCGTTGAGACATCTGGTGGTCGTGAAAGACGCTATATAAATATAAGACTTTCTTTCCTGTTATTTAACCCCCCCCCCCCCCCACCGCCGTGATTTAACCCTCCCTCTGCTCTGACTTAACCCCCTCCCTGTGACTTAATCCCCCTTCCTCCGAGCAGCTTATTTTTGTCAAGTTTTGCATTAAACAGGCAGCAGACTGAAGGCGGAGCCGCGATCAGTCCCCTAACTGAACAGGGAGGGAAGGAGCAGGTCGCCAGTTCAATTCACAGTTAGTACAGGAGCGGGAGACGGGCGAGTTCCCTTCTTTATTTGAACTTCATTGATTTCAGATGCCATCCTCCGCTTCTTTAGCCCTTGGGCACATTCCACAGAGCAGACGACTAGGGACCACACACACACACACACACACACACACAAGTTCAGGCATGGCTGCTCAAAGCGGGAGGGATTGCTGACTTGCTCAAGTGTTACTGTACATATACGGATTATTGTTTGAGCTATAACTCTCATCTAGAGACAAGAACCCGTTGGTTGGTTGGTTCTAATATTGGTGGAGTCCCAGTGGCGAGCTGCGTTCGAGCAACACGTTGCTTAAAGGAGCATCCTGTTTAAAAACTGCCCGGGCTTGTTTTGCTTCTGATGTAAAGTTGATAAATGCAAGCTGCAGACTGCAGGTTGACCGGCGGGGCAGTGGGAGGTGCCTGTGGGGAGCAGATGTGCTCCAGTCTCACCGTTAACCCATGCGGTACTGACTTTCAGCTGGCCCGGCAGCATTCTTTTATTATTTTGGTGCCGGTAGGGATGGGAGAGTTGGGGCAGCAAAGCCTTTTCCACAGCCACTGTCAGGCAGTGTCAGGTCAGGTCAGCTTGGGTCTCAGTACGGCTCCTTCTCCTCCGCTCCAACATCGTGCTTCGACCCCAGGATAGCTTAGCGCCATCTACTGCACCAGTCTGATAGTTCCATTTCTCACAATTCTCTGCTGAAATTGTCAATCAGTACCACATTCTAGGTAAATATCACGCTTTATAACCAATGAAGTACTTTTTGAAGTGTCATCATCATAGGCAGTCTCTCGGAATCGAGGAAGACGCTTCCACTCTAAAAAATGAGTCCTTAGGTGGCTGAACAGTCCAATACGAGAACCACAGTCCCTGTCACAGGTGGGACAGATAGTCATTGAGCGAAAGGGTGAGTGGGACAGGTTTGCCGCACGCTCTTTCCGCTGCCTGCACTTGATTTCTGCATGCTCTCGGCGACGAGATGCGAGGTGCTCAGCGCCCTCCCGGATGCACTTTCTCCACTTAGGGCGGCCTTGGTCCAGGGACTCCCAGGTGTCAGTGGGGATGTTTCACTTTATCAGGGAGGCTTTGAGGGTATCCTTGTAACATTTCCTCTGCCCACCTTTGGCTCATTTGCCGTGGACGAGTTCTGAGTAGAGCGCTTGCTTTGGGAGTCTCGTGTCTGACATACGAACTATGTGGCCTGCCCAGCGGAGCTGATCAAGTGTGGTCAGTGCTTCAATGCTGGGGATGTTGGCCTGGTCGAGGACGCTAATGTTGATTCATCTGTCCTCCCAGGGGATTTTCAGGATCTTGCGGAGACATCGTTGGTGGTATTTCTCCAGTGACTTGAGGTGTCTACTGTACATGGTCCATGTACTGTACATAGACACTGTTGTAAAGTCAGAAACAGCAAGGTCGCACAAATAGCAATGTGATCAGATAATCCTTTGCAGTGGTGTTGAGTGAGGGCTAAACATTGGGCAGGACACCAGGGAGAACGAGCCTGTTCTTTTTCGAATACAGGTTGGACCTATCTGGTCTGGCACCCTCGGGGCCAGAACAGGGAATTTCCCGAACCACGGGAGGTCACGCCGAACCTAGGTTTACTGGTACCTGATGACAGTACCCGGGCTCCTGAACGCCTCCGCCACGCTCCGGCTGCGAAACTCTCTTTCCTGCTAGTTTGCTGCTGTTTTTGTTTTAAGGTCATGTCTCCCCCCGTGCACCCCTGCTCCAGGCAGTACGAAACAAGATGGAGGTGGCTGTCGGGTCCCGGCCCCGAAGCTGGATTGGTGCAGCTTTTGTGCACATGCTCAAATCTATCAATCCAGTCACAGGGTGTGACACGGTTGGGACCAATGATCCAGAAGCATTTAGTCGTTGTCTACAATCACTCCTCACTGAACAATGCGGGAAACTGGGATGCTACCCACGCTGGGACAGATGCTGAACCACAGATGTTTCCGGATTAGAGAGTCCCGAACTGGAGAGGTACAACCTGTATGCAGAGGAGTGCTGAGAGATCGCGGCGGAGGTGCGGCGAATGAGGATACGGGGCCCAGAAGAGGCAAGGGCCCGCGGGCAGCACGGGCCAGCCCACACTGCGATATGTGTGCGCACTAGGTTTGTGCAGCAGAGCAGGTCTCCAGTCATCCTGGTTAATTCTTGCCACTGGATAAAGACCGAGCTCTGTCAAGCCCGTGTGGTGACTGATGTGCAACGGCCACCACACATTAAAAAAATCCACGCACAGGCATCTTCCACCTCGAGTTCAGGACTGGAACATCGGGTCCTTCATTGAAACATATGTGAACTCATGTGGAAGCAAGTCATCCTGGTTCAGGGGACTGCCTATGATGATGAGTAGCATGGGATCTTTTACAGCCACCTGAGAGGGCAGACGCGGTCTTGGTTTAATGTCTCATTCGAAAGATGGCACCTCCCATGTTGCAGCACTCAATACTACACTCAATACTACACAGCTTAGATTTGGTTGTCAAATCTCTGGTGTGGGGCCTGAACCCACAACCATCTGACTGAGAGGGAAGAATGTGACCGTTGAGCCACAATTGCCACCTTGTAGAGTAGTAATGCATACAGTAAAGTGTAGTGGCTGTTACTTGACTAGTAATCCAGATGCCTGGACTAATAATCCAGAGAACGTGAGTTCAAAACTCATCCAGTAGACACCTCAAAGTCGCTGGAGATATATCACCAACAATGTCTCCGCAAGATCCTACAAATCCCCTGGGAGGACAGACGCACCAACATTAGCGTCCTCGTCCAGGCTAACATCCCCAACATTGAAGCACTGACCACACTCGATCAGCTCCGCTGGGCAGGCCACATAGTTCGCATGCCAGACACGAGACTCCCAAAGCAAGCGCTTTATGCGGAGCTCCTTCATGGCAAACGAGCCAAAGATGGACAACGGAAACGTTACAAGGACACCCTCAAAGCCTCCCTGATAAAGTGCAACATCGCCACTGACACCTGGGCGTCCCTGGCCAAAGACGGCCCTAAGTGGAGAAAATGCATCCAGGAGGGCGCTGAACACTTCGAGTCGCAACGCAGAGAGCCTGCAGAAATCAAGTGCAGGCAGCAGAAAGAGTGTGCGGCAAACCTGTCCCACCCACCCCTTCCCTCAGCGACTGTCTGTCCCTGTGACAGAGTCTGTGGCTCTCGTATTGGGCTGTTCAGCCACCAAAGAACTCACTTCAGTCTTCCTCAGATTCCAAGGGACTGCCTATGATGATTGAGAATTTGAATTCAGTTTGGAAAAAAGATGGTGCAGGTATCAGTAAAAGTGACCATGAAGCTGTTGGATTGTCATAAAATCCCAAGTGTTCACTGATGTCCTGTAGGGAAGGAAACCTGCCATCCTTACCCGGTCTGGCCTATATGTGACTCCTGTCCCACAAAAACATGGTTGACTCTTAACTGCCCACTAGGGGAGGATGATCTATTCCATTCCTCATCTTATAAACCTCAATCAGATCACCCCTAAGTTCACGCTTCTCTAAAGTGTAGCGTCCCAACTCTTTCAGCCTATTTTGATAACTAAGTTGCTTTAAACTGGGAATTAGTCTATTTGGCTCTCCTCTGCACCCTTCCAAAAGCCTCAATATCACCCACCATGTGAGGAGACCAAAACTGGGCAGAGTATTCCAAATGAGGCCTGACCAAGGTCTTGTACGATGACAAAATAGTACGCCTCATCTTATAATCAACACCCGATTCGCTTTAACTATCGCTTCACAATATTGCCCATGTACCTTTAGAGATGTATGCACTAGAATACCCAGATTCCTTTCTTTCTCCACCTTCTTTAATGCTTTTCCTTGAAGGGCATATGTATGTTGAGCATTTGCCCTGCCCACACACACAATACTGCAACTTTCCAAATTAAACATCATTTGCCAATCATGAACCTGATCTCCCAACATATTAAGATCTGTCTGAAGTGGTTGAGCGTTTACAGTCCTAACACTCACACATATCTTAGTATCTTTTTCAGATCGTGACCTCAACACCTACATCTAGAGGATTAATAAAAATAATAAAGAGCAACCATCCCAACACCACTGGTGACCAGATCCAAATCCACCTATAATGACTTTTTGCCTACTTCCTTCCAACCAGTTCCCAATTCAGCTCAATATATTACCACTAATACCAGTGGCTTCAATCTTCTAGATCTTGTGCGGTACCTTCTCAAAAACTTTTTGGAAGTTTAAGCAGACAATGTCTACTGGGCTTCCCTCATCTACCATAATCGTGACTTCTTCAAAAAATACAATCAGATTTGTACGGCATGACCTTTTTATGAAGCCATGTTTGGTGTCCCAAATATGTCTCTCTCTATCCAAGCAATCATATATTGCATCCTTAATGGTTCCTTGAAACATCTTTCCTATTAATGGTGGGTGATATTGAGGCTTTGAGTGGATCTCATCACCTTTTTTAAAGATGGGGACTACATTTGCCTCTACAGTCTACGGGAACCATGCAGTGAGCTATTAAATATATGGGGTAGGCATTCGCACAGCACACGTCCCATCTCCCTGAGGATCCTTGGATGAATATTATCCAGCCCAACTGCTCTATCTATTTTCAAGTTTTTAATTCTATCTAAAACAATGTGTTCATCTATTTTATTATTACTAGTTTTATTATTAAAATCATTCAATTCTAATAGTCAAGCAATGTCTTCTAGATTGAAGACTGATGCAAAGTACTCATTTAAATATTTCTGCAATACCCAGTGAGTCCTTTGAAACTGTCCTTGAACACCCTTGCACCATTGCGTGCTACAAAGCTGCTCAGCTAGTTGCTTCATGCTTTGAGTCAATGGGTTTGTTTTGTCATCTCAGAATGACCGGCCAAATAAATGTTGTCACTTACAATGTGCATATGATAGATACAGTCTAACACTTCTCTATTGGTGATATACAATCAGTGAGTGGAGACTGTTGTGGGCCATACACTTTCTATAAATCGCCAGTTCAGCCACTGAGAAATCCACACGTACCTAGCATGATAACTGGTTAAAATATATCATCAAATAAAATGGTAACATGAGAAATCTTGAGTAAGGCTTTCTGTGAATGGTGCGGGTGTAATGCTCTGTCTGTTGTCTTCGGTTAATGCAAAAGTCAGGTTGTGGCCGCCACCTTGTCTTGCTGCCTTGATAGCGTTAGGACAGAAGTGAAAATAAGCCGATCGAAATTCACTCCATGAATGTCTCCTAAAAAGCATAAAGGCACAATATTCCTGTCAGCAGAAGTTCACTCAGTGTAAAGTACTGACTCCCCATCAGGGGCCATACTGTTAACTTTTAAATGGAGTTGGGTCTATTGAAGGAAGTGAAGGATAACAGGGCTTAGAGGGTTCAATTATGAGGACAGGTTGCATAAATATGGCTTGTATTCTTTTGAATCTAGAAAATTGATGGGTGATCTGATTGAGGTATTTAAAATGTTACAAAGATTCGATAGAGTACTGATAAACTATTTCCTCTAGGTAGGGGAATCAAGCACAAGGGGACAGAATCTTAAAATTAGTGCTAGGTTATTTAGGAGGGAAAGCAGGAAGCATTTTTTTACACAAAGGGCAGTGGAAATCTGGAACTCCAAAAAGCTGTTGATGCTGGCACTGTTATGTATGTAATACTTGCCACCAGAGGGCGCAACTGTTTGAGTCCTAATGGTCACCTGCACACACATGCAGGGCCAGTATAAAAGGTTGGCTGCCATGTTGTTTAGGCACTCTGGAGTTGTAATAAAGAAGACTAAGGTCACACTAAGTTTAGCTCACAGTACTCAGTCTCGTGGAGTCCTTGTATACATAACAATTGTTGACGAGTAACAGAATACGAACCTTCATGCAATCATGGCTGCCATTGGAATATTAGAGCGATTTGTAGAGGGTGATGATTCAGAAGCCTTCATCGAGCGTCTCGACCAGTACTTCATGGACAACGAGCTGGAAGGAGACATTAACGCAGTCAAGCGCAAGGCGGTTCTCCTCACCATCTGTGGGCCTAAAATATACAGCCTCTTCAAGAATCTGCTCGCACCGACAAAACCAATGGAAAAGGAATATAAAGAGTTGAGCATGCTGGTTTGGGACCACCTCAAGCTGAAGGAGAGTATCCTCATGACCAGATATTGTTTTTACACGCACCATCGCTCCGGGGGCCAGGACGTGGCGGATTATGTCACCGACCTGAGCCGCCTCGTGGGACCTTGCGATTTTGGAGCTGTGTTGGGGGAAATGTTGCGGGATTTTTTCATGCTGGGCATCAGCCACGAGGTAATTCTTCAAAAGCTGCTGGCTGCCGAAACCCTAGACTGAGCAGGACCATCGCGATCGCCCAGGCATGCATGGCCATGGACGATAACACCAAACAGATATCTTCTCAACATCAAAGCTCACCGGCAAGTATTGTGCATAAAATGCATCGCTAGCCAGCCGAACTACATATGGCAGGGCCTATATGTCTGCAGCAGCAAGACCTGTGATGACTCAGAGTCTGTCATCCATTAGCACTATGTTGGCGCTGCGGAGGTAGTCATCAGGCCCATCAATGTCAATTCAAGCACTACGTGTGCAAAGGCTGCGCAACAATGGGGCACCTCCAGCGAATGTGCAAATGTACTGTGACATACCACGTGGCAGAGGATGATCGATCCGGCGCGGATCACTCAGCACAAACAAATCAAGGAAGAAGTGTATGGGGTCCATACCTTCGCTACCAAGAGCCTTCTTATAATGCTGAAAGTCAAATTAAATGGAGTTCCAGTATCCATGGAATTGGACACGGGTGCAAGTCAGTCAATAATGAGCCAGAAGGCTTTTGAGAAACTGTGGGGTAATAAAGCACAAAGGCCCAAACTGAGCCCGATTAATGCAAAGCTGCGAACCTACACCAAAGCGCTCATGCCAATCATTGGAAGTGCGGCAGTGAAGGTATCTTATGATGGAGCTGTGCATGATCTATCATTGTGGATTGTTCCAGGCAATGGCCCAACGCTGTTCGGCAGAAGCTGGCTAGATAAGATTAGATGGAATTGGAACAACATCAAAGCACTGTCTTCAGTGGATGATGCCTCGTGTGCTCAAGTACTGAGCAAGTTTACCTCGCTATTCAAACCAGGCATCGGCAACTTCACAGGCGCCAAGGTGCAGATCCATCTAGGCCCCGATGCACGGCCTGTCCATCACAAGGCCGTACATGATGAGGGAGAAAATCGAGATTGAACTGGACAGACTCCAACACGAAGGAATCATATCGCCAGTCGAATTCAATGAGTGTACCAATCCAATTGTTCCAGTGTTGAAAAGCGATGGCACGGTCAGAATCTGTGGAGACTACAAGGTAACGATTAACCGAGTCTCACGACAGGACCAGTACCCACTGCCCAAGGCAGATGACCTGTTTGCAACGTTAGCAGGGGGGAAGTCGTTCACCAAGTTGGACCTAACCTCCACCTACATGACACAGGAGCTGGCTGAAGCTTCGAAAAGACTGACGTGCATCAACACACACAAAGGGCTATTTATATACCACAGGTGCCCTTTCGGGATTCACTCGGCTGCAGCTATTTTCCAGAGAAACATGGAGTCTGCTGAAATCTGTTCCGCGCACCGTTGTGTTTCAAGACGACATCCTGATCACTGGTCGTGACACTATCAAATACCTCCACAACCTGGAAGAGGTTCTAAGTCAATTAGACATAGTGTGACTCAGGCTGAAATGCTCCAAATGTGTTTTCCTGGCACCAGAAGTTGAATTTTGGGGGAGAAAGATTGCAGCAGACAGCATTAGGCCCACGGATTCAAAGACAGAGGCCATCAAGAATGCACCCAGACCACATAATGTGACGGAGCTGCGTTCGTTCCTGGGACTCCTCAACTATTTTGGTAACTTTCTACCTGGGTTGAACACATTGTTAGAGCCTTTGCACATGTTGCTACATAAGGGTGACGACTGGGTTTGGGGCATTTCTCAAGACACAGCCTTTGAGAAGGCCAGGAACCTGTTATGCTCAAATAAGTTACTTGTACACTATGACCCATGTAAACGTTTAGTGCTAGCTTGTGACACCTCATTGTATGGGGTCGGCTGTGTGTTACAGCAAGCCAATGTATCGGGCAACCTCCAACCAGTTGCATACGCATCTAGAAGTCTGTCTAAGGCTGAGAGGGCCTATAGTATGGTCGAGAAAGAGGTGTTAGCATGAGTATATGGGGTTAAGAAATACCTATTTGGACTTCGGTTTTAGCTTGAAACTGACCACAAGCTGCTCATTTCGCTGTTTTTAGAGAGCGAAGGTATAAACACCAATGCTTCGTCCCACATCCAAAGATGGGCACTAACATTATCCACTTATGACTGTTATCCGCCACAGACCATGCACTGAAAACTGTGCCGATGCTCTCAGCCGGCTACCATTACCCATCACCGGGGTTGAAATGGCACAGCCCGCAGACCTGCTACTGGTCATGGATACTTTTGAGAGCGAGGGGTCACCAGTCACGGCTCGCCAGATCAGGACCTGGACCAGCCAGGATTCTGTGCTATCATTAGTAAAGAGTTGCGTCCTAAATGGGAACTGGTCGGCCGTTCCCAGGGAAAAGCAAAGATGAAATGACCATCCATTGTCTCTTATGGGGGTAATCGCATGATTTTGCCAAAAAAAGGCAGGGAAACATTTATACGCTACCTACACAGTATCCACTCAGGCATTGTCATGATGAAGGCAATTGCCAGGTCGCATGTTTGGTGGCCCGGCATTGACTTGGACTTGGAGTCATGTGTGCATCAGTGAAACATTTGCTCGCTGAGCAACATCTGAGCAATGCACCAAGGGAAGTTCCACTGAGTCCGTGATCATGGCCCTCCAAACCGTGGTCCAGGATCCACCTGGATTTTGCCGGCCTCTTTCTACGAAAGATATTTTTAGTAGTAGTGGACGCATACTTCAAATGGATTGAATGCGTAATCATGTCATCCAGCACGTCCACAGCCACCATTGAAAGCTTCCGGCCATGATCGCCACCCATGGCTTTCCCGACGTCCTTCTCAGTGACAATGGACCGTGTTTCACCAAACCGAAAATCAACGAGTTTATGACCTGCAATGGTATCAAGCATGTCAGGTTTGCTCCGTTTAAGCCCGCGTCTAATGGTCAAGCGAAGAGGGCAGTCTAAATAATCAAGCACAGCATGAAACATGTGACGGACGGCGCCATACAGACCCGCTTGTCTCGCATTCTGTTCGGTTACTGGATGTGACCACACTGGCTCACCAGGGTTCCCCCGGCAAAATTGTTAATGAAGAGAGCCCTCAAAACCAGGCTCTCCCTAGTCCATCCAGATCTTAATAATCACATGGAAACCCGGCGACACCGGCAGAACATGTACCACGATCGCACAGCTGTTTCAAGTGACATTGATGTTAATGATCCTGTGTTTGTCCTGAATTACGGTCATGGTCCCAAGTGGGCTGCTAGCATTGTTCTGGCCAAGGAAGGGAATAGGGTGTTTATAATCAAACTGTTAAATGGCTAAATGTGGAGAAAGCATTTAGATCAGACCAAATTGCGATTTTCTGACAATCAGGAACGACTTGAAGAGGACATCACCATCGACGATCCACCAACATACACCCAACCAGCTATCGACCTTGCTGTCCATCACAAGGATGAACCTACCATTCCTGATAGTCTGGTCAGTCCAGCCGTGGTGCAGTACAGCAATGGTCTGACTGACTCACACAGGCCAGGGTTTGAACTTAGACGATCAACCAGGGAGCAAAGGGCTCCGGATCACCTCAACTTGTAAATAACTTGAACCGAAGACTTTGGGGGGGGGGGGGAGTGATGTTATGTATGTAACTATGTAAAACTTGCCACCAGAGGGCGCGACTGTTGGAATCCTAATGGTTACCTGTACACACATGCAGGGCCAGTATAAAAGGTTGGCTGCCATATTGTTTAGGCACTCTGGAGTTGTAATAAAGAAGACTAAGGTTACACTAAGTTTAGCTCACAGTATTCAGCCTCGTGGAGTTCTTGTATACATAACAGGCACAATTGCCGCTTTCAGAACTGAGAGGGATAGATGTTTTTTGGTAAGGGTATCAAGGGATATGGGCTAAAACCTCCACTTTTTTTGCATGCTTAACGCCCACTTAACACCCATTTTACCGCTGAAATGACGTATAACGCGCAGATATCACCCATTTTGGCACAAAATGGAAACTGACAGGCATTTTTAGGAAACTTATCGCCGAGCGTTACTTTTCCCATACACTGGGAAAAAATATTACCGCCAGCCCACTTTTTTTGAATGGAATCAACAGAATGGGCGAAATCAATGTTCATAATATCACTCAGTATTAATGCCGAGATTCAATATTATCGCCCACCCACTGTTTTTTGTCGTAAAGAGCATATTTACCCAAACTAGCAGCCATGGAGATCGCCCATCATCAATTTCACCATCTTGCAGACATATCGCCCACAATATCGTTTGCCCAAAAAACTGCCTAAAAAATTGGAACTAACTGGAAAGAACACCAGCGGTGTGGATGGCATTTGTTAAATCCCACTCTTACATGAGGAACTGATATCTGAATGATTTGCCTGAAAGAGCGCTGATGTGAGGGACAACGCTAACACACTGCTGTGTCTGTGCAGCTCAGACATCAATGGTGCCCATCACCTTGGTGCCAGTTAAAGTTTAAATTGATTGATGTTAAGTTGTATTTAACTCTTTCATGGTAAGCAATCGCCAGTGTGCAATGGTCCAGCTATCTGAGACAATGCGCAACAAGGTTATGTTCAACAACAAAAGTTTAATACCAACGTTGGTCTGAAATCATAAGTATCACAGCCAATAACACCCAACCCCCGCCCACACCCCACTTTTTCCACCATTGACATAAATTACATGGTCAACATGTCCAGCAACACAGAATACAAAGGCAAAGCAGGAGCGTGGTCCCCAGCCCCCATATATTGCAACAAATTGCATACACCCAGATGGAGATATAACGCAGCCATCACCTGCGCACATGTACCTCACTTTTCTTCCCCCCTCCCCTTCCCCTCCCCACCTCTACCCCTTCCCCTCCTCGCTCCACGACGCCTGGCCGAGGAGCTCCTCAGGCTGTGCCTCATTGGTGGGGGGGGAGAGGCGGTGATGAAGGCAGATGCGGTCGTTGCACGGGTAGGGGAGCGGGGGATGCCGAGGGGCAACATTCTCTGATGCAGAAGCAGGATCTTAGTCCTTGCTCTCATCTGTCTTTCGCAGTGGTGGTGCGGAACCTAGGGACGGAGTGCCGCACTCGGGGACCACTGGGAGGCCTGTGCCAGCAGTGTTCCTGGCTATCGCATACAGGGCCTCCGCCATGCGTGGAATGTACTCGGTCATGGTAGCCAGCTGTCGGGTATGCCCCCTAATGCTTCAATGAGCTGGTCACCAATGTCTCATCGATCATCATCATCATAGGCGGTCCCTCGAACGAGGATGATTTGCTTCCACATGAGTTCACAGATGTTTCAGTGAGGGACCCGATGTTCCAGTCCTGAACTCCAATTGAGGGGGTGGAAGATGCCTGTGCGTGGATACTTTTAACGTGTGGTGACTGTTGCACATCAGACACCACACGGGCTTGACAGAGCTGGGTCTTTATCCAGTGGCAAGGGTTGAACCAGGATGACTGGAGACCTGCTCTGTTGCACAGACCTAGTGCGCCCACATGTCGCAGTGTAGGCTGGTTCTCCTATCCCCCATTTACTGGTGCCCCTCCCCAATCCCGCATTTACTGGTGCCCCTCCCAATACCCAATTTACTGGTGCCTCTCCCTGTCATAGGAACACAGCAACAGGAGGCCATTCAGTCCCTCGAGCCTGTTCCGCCATTCAATGAGAGCATGTATGTATATATATATATATGTGTGTGTGTATATGTATGTGTGTATAGTAAAAAAAAGTTTGTGTTTATCTATATAAGAAATACTTGCCTTTATATAATGCTTTTCACAACCACCTGACATCTCAAAACGCTTTACATCCGTCACTGTTGAAATGTGGGAAAAGCGGCAGCCAATCCGCACTTTCAGGACAACTGTACCATCTCTCCGCTCTCATGTCGCACTCGTGGAACAGACCTGCCACGTCTACGAGGCCTCCGTGTGGTCGGCGCCGTCCTGGGGACAAATGGGGAGCCCTGTGGTGAGGTGCTTGGGGCCAGTACCTCCAGAGTGGAGGCGGGAATGACCTGAGGACCACTAGATGGCCTTGGGGTGGAATGGGTTCTGGAGCGTGGCGATGCAGGTTCTTCAAAGTCCGCGCTCTCATCCGTGGAGAACAGACCCAGCGGATTGATGGACGAGAATCGGAGCTCCTCAGCACTAGATGTAGTAGGATCGTCTGCTGATTCCTGCCCCATGCCCCCACCTTCTGGCCTCTGTGGCCTTGCTTGGGGCCGCGCTGCTGGCTGAGCTGCAAAACACAAAATGAGGTTATTAGAGAAGAAGGGGGTGCTCGGGTGACAAGGTGAGTCAAGCGCTACACACAGCATATACACAACAAAAGTACCACCGCTATCAAAATCATCACAGACATCACATTTCATGACCATCAACACATTGTGCATTGCAATGATTTTCATTAGGCCAGCATTATTTATATGACAATTTTATAAATCATCTATCATATATGATTGTTCGGATATAAGTGGGTGTGGTATCTATTGACTTTACATAACGCAATGGTGTATACTTTACTCACGTGACATCACTTCAGGGTCTGCAGATGCGTCCGTGGCTGTCCGGGGGGGTGCTTCCCCACGAGTGCGAGCACTCGCTCCTCCATCTCTGTGAGGTCGCTGGGCACTGGTGACCCCCCACCTGTTCGCCTCTGCACAGACCTCATCGTCAATAGCTTCTTCTGTAAAAGGTGACAGGACGACATGGCATGAGATCATTGCGTGATATCATTGCTACGTACTGTCACATAGACTGATACAACACATAACCAACAGATGTAATCATTATTGTTATGATTATTATCATTCTTTACCTAAAGACGTACACCATGACCACAGGCTTTGAGTAAAACATTCCCGGTAAAAGTGCAAGACCTCACATCTGCTGATAGTCACTCATGACTGTAAAAAATAAAATAATTTAAATACACAAGTACATGTAAATCAATGTAATACTTACTCTTACGGACTCCAAAAGGCCGTTCCATCGTTTGCGGCATTGGTTGCCCTCACGCACCTCGTTGGTCGCCGATGAGACCACCTCTGCTATTTCGGTCCCATATCTTCTGGTATGCCTTTGGGGTGAGCTTCCCACGCCCTCCCTGTGTCAAATCACCTCAGCGTGACTTGACCTCCTGCAGGAGGGAGGCATTTCCCTCGTCCGAGAACCTCCTGGCTCTTTTGCGGCCTCCAATGTGCTCCTCTCCCACCTCACTGCTCTCCAGTGTCAGTCTCCACAGCATGCTGTGATGCCTCCTCCTCTCTCTCCATTATAGGCCAAATTTGGGCAAATATGTGGTTGTTAACACCTACTTTTTGTTTGCCTACTTGCTGTGAAGCTCTAAAGTCTCCCTCCTTTCTCCCAAAGCAGCCACACCACACCCAGCCATGCCTTCAGTCCCTCTGAGCTCCCTCTCTCTCTGTCTCCTCTTCTGCACATGTCATGGTGACCCTTGACCTCCAGAATCGCGGGAATCGAGCGTTGCCATGCCATTGCTACGGAAGGCCATGCTTTACGGCAGAAGGTCAAAAAGATTTAACTCTACCGCCCATTTTATATCGCTCACGGTAACGCCCATTTCAAAAATGGAAACTAGGTGTTTTGAGAATGAGCGAGAAGCTGGTGATCTCAAAATCCTTTTACACTGACCACGCCGGAAATAACGCCCATTTTTGGTCGCTAACCACAAAATTGGAGGTTCTAGCCCATGGAGCTAAAGCAGGTAAATTGGGTTGAGGTATAGATCAGCTATGATCTAATTGAATGATGGAGCAGGATCAAGGGGCTGAATGGCCTACTAATGTTCCTAATGTTTTTATGAAAGACACTGCAATGATGCTTTACTATGTTTCGAGAGGGGCAGTGTGATGACATCTGTGAAAGAATTACACTGCCAATCACTGTGGTGCTGTGAACGTATTACTTTGAGTGAAAATAAACAAAGTTTAGATAACAAAACCGTATGTAAAGAGTTACTTGCCACTTATCAGCTCAAGCCTGAATGTCGTCCAGGTCTCTTTGCCTGCGGGCATGGACTCCTTCATTATCTGAGGAGTTGCGAATGGAACTGAACACTGTTCAGTCACCAGCGAATATTCCCGGATCTGATCTTATGATGAAGGAAAGGTCATTGATGTCCTGGGCTGAGGTGATTGGCCTCCAGCAACCGTAACTATCTTCCTTTGTGCTAGGTATGACTCCAGCCAGTGGAGAGCTTTCCTTCTGATTCCCATTGACTTACATTTGACTGGGGCTCTTTGATGCCACACTCTGTGAAATGCTGCCTTGATGTCAAGGGTAGTTATTCTCACTTCACCACTGGAATTCAGCTCTTTTGTCCATGTTTGGACCAAGGCTGTAATGAGGTCTGGAGCTGAGTTGTCCCGTCAGAACCCAAGCTAAACATCGGTGCGCAGGTTATTGGTGAGTAAGTGCCACTTGATAGCATTGTCGACGGCACTTTCCATCACTTTACTGATGATTGAGTAGCCTAATGGGGTGGTAATTGACCACTTTGGACTTGTCCTGCTTTATATGGACAGGACATACCTGGGCAGTTTTCTACATTGCCGGGCAGATGCCAGTGTTGTAGCTGTACTGGAACAGCTTGGCTAGAGGCGCGGCTAGTTCTGGAGCACAAATCTTCAGCACAACAGCCAGGATGTTGTTGGGGCCCATAGCTTTTGCTGTATCCAGTGCGTTCAGTCATTTCTTGATATCACGTGGAGTGAATTGAATTGGCTGGAGACCTCAGGAGGAGGCCGATATGGATCATCCACTTGGCACTTCTGGCTGAAGATGGTTGCAAATGCATCAGCCTTGGCTTTTGCACATGCGTGCTAGGCTTCGCCATCATTGAGGATGGGAATATTCATGGAGCCTCCTCCTTTCGTTCGTTGTTTAATTGTCCGCCACCATTCACGACTGGATGTGGCAGGACTGCAGAGCTTTGATCAGATCCATAGATTGTGAGATCGCTTAGCCCTGTATATAGCATGTTGCTACTGCTGTTTAGCATGCATGTAATCCTGTGCTGCAGCTTCCCCAGGTTGGTATCTCATTTTTAGGTATGCCTGGTGCAGTTCCTGGCATGCTCTTCTGCACTCCTCATTGAACCAGGGTTGGTCCGCTGGCTTGACAGTAATGGTAGAGTGAGGGATATGCCGGGCCATGAGGTTACAGATTGTGGTGGAATACAATTCTGCTTCTGCTGATGGCCCACAGCACCTCATGGATGCCCAGTTTTGAGCTGTTAGATCTGTTCTGAATCTATCCCATTTAGCACAGTGGTAGTACCACACAACACAATGGAGGGTGTCCTCAGTGTGAAGATGGGACTTCATCTTCACACTGACTGTGCGGTGGTCGCTGCTACCAAAGCTGTCATGGACAGATGCATCTGCGACAAGTAGATTGGTGAGGAAGAGGTCAAGTAGGTTTTTCCCTCGTGTTGGTTCTCTCACCACCTACCGCAGGCCCAGTCTGGCCTACTGGGCCAGCTCGGTCAGTAATGGTGCCACCCGAGCCACTCTTGGTGATGGACATTGAAGT